>NC_049174.1:16939404-17239404 GCF_009769625.2 Cygnus olor | reverse complement strand
GTAGCAAATATAAAAAAGTTTGCAAGTCTAACAGACATCCTCTTGCATAAAGACTTCTGTCACCAGCAGCATCTTAATGGCTGGGTCAGCAGAAGCAGAGGATAACTATTCCTGCCACAGTTTTCCTTGATTGAGGATGGACAAACCTTGGATGAATAGTCACACCACTGGTGGAAATGTTTATATAATAATATATATATTATTTAATATACACTATTATATATGTATAATTATATAAAATATAATACATAATTATATAATAATATATCACATATATAATAAACAATTATATAATGATATACAATTATATTTATAATTTCCAGCCTGAACCTCCCCTGGTGCAACTTGAGGCCAGTCCCTCTAGTCCTATGTCCTCCACTTTTTTGCCCCATCCTGGCTGATATTGCCTATAATGCCAGTGGAAATGGTCCCCTTGAAACACATGCTTTGTAAGATCTGCTGGTTTTGACACTTGCTTATGCACAGGTAAATTTTGCCCATGTCCTGCCCTCTGCAGAGCCTGGATGCTGTGAGGAGAGAGCCCAGAGACAGCGCAGTGGGCTGCAGTGGGATTTTAACACGTTTTCATGGAAATTTGGGCAACCCAGAAGTTCAAGCTCAGGTGCTGCAAGATGGCTGCCTCTGCCTTCCCTCACCCCCACAACGAGGGAGGTGACGAGCCAAGATGGCGGCAGTTTGAGCAGCAGTAGAATTTTAACATGGTTTCATGGAAATTTGGGCAACCCAGAAGCACAAATGCACCCAGACTCCTGTGGATACATGTCTGTGCCCATTTCTCCTCCTTGCACAGTATGGCCAGTTGGTGTTTTCACCAGTGCCCCCGTGTCTGCTCCCATCCCAGGGAGCACTGGGGGTGACGACAGACGCTCGCCTGAACATGAACTGGCAGTGTGCCCAGGTGGCCAAGAAGGACAACAGCATCCTGGCTTGTATCAGGAATAGTGTGGCCACCAAGACCAGGGAGGTGATCGTTCCCCTGTACTCTGCTGTGGGTAGGCCGCACCTTGAGTACTGTGTTCAGCTTTGGGCCCCTCACTACAAGAAGGACATCGAGGCCCTGGAACATGTCCAGAGAAGGGCTCCGAAGCTGGTGAAGGGCCTGGAACACAAGTCCTGTGAGGAGCGACTGAGGGAACTGGGGTTGTTTAGTCTGGAGAAGAGGAGGCTCAGGAGAGACTTTATTGCTCTCTACAGCTACCTGAAAGGAAGTTGTGTGGATCTTGGGGTCGACCTCTTCTCACAGATAACTAGCGATAGGACTAGAGGGAATGGCCTCAAGTTGCGCCAGGGGAGGTTTAGGTTGGAAATTAGGAGACATTGCTTCTCAGAAAGAGTAGTCAGGCATTGGGACAGGTTGCCCAGGGAGGTGGTGGAGTCACCGTCCCTGGAGGTGTTTAAGGAAAGGTTGGACCTGGTGCTTAGGGACATGGTTTAGTGGCTGACATTGGTGGTAGGGGAACGGTTGGACCAGGTGATCTTGGAGGTCCTTTCCAACCTTTATGATTCTATGATATCTAATCTGACAAGTAGAGAAATGGTAACGGATTCTTGGGGATGGGGATTGTCATCAGTATGTCTCATTGTGCAGTAGTTTGCAAGATACTCTTTTGTTCTTTATGTCTTTCTTGATGTCAGGCCATGACACAAACTGCATACAGCAGATTTTGGGACCTTACACCTTTGCTACAGCAGTGTTTAGAATGTGCATAAAACATGGGATTGCTCATTCTTAAAACAAGGAAATTAATAAAGCTGCTAAATGTGGTGGATTAGCCAAAACATAAAAATAAAAGAAAAAACTTGTATTCATTAATTCCTTCGGGTACACATTTGCTGTTTTCCCCAAGACCTGTTACAGCTATCTGCACTTTCTGATTCGTGCTAAGCAGTAGAGACACTCAGCCTAGCTGTCTTTACCAAAGGTTAGCAGGCTAGCAGCGACCAACTCCAGCTTAACACGTTGTTTTGCTTGGTTTTGAAGACATTTTCAACTAGTGAGTATTCTAGCTAAATTCTATCTGAACTGGCAAATTTAATACTTTTATTGACCAGGAGAATGTGTGGGTAAAACCATCTATATATGCTTGTCTAGATATCTAGATATGCATGTCATTGCATACCGCTCAGTGATTTGTTGCCTGAGCAGACCACTAGTGAGCATGTGGACCTGTGTGAATGTGTATGACAAGAAACAAACAAAACCCAACTGGCTCCCAGTCTGTCCCTGCTGCTATTGTTAGACATCTTCTCAAAGATTGCCAATGTTTCTTCATCAGTGCTGCTGGTATTGATGATTGTAGATTTGACACTTCACATGCAAAATTTTAAAGCTGAAATTACACAGCAGTTTGCTGTGACAAGAATTGTTCTAAAGGTCCCTTCTCTCCCAAGGGGATTCCCAGCTCTCTTTAAATGTCTCAGTTTATTACAAAGATGTAAGACATATCTTCCTGTAAACTCCTATGAAAGTCTGCAGTAAGCTATTTTGAAAAGTTTGTGGACCAAGTAGGAAAAGAGATGGGCAGAAGAGGAAAGCAACATTTTTGATATTTTATTAACACACTGCCACTAGTTCCTTCCACAACTCAGTAAGGCATCACAGGCTGGGCAAAGACCTTCCAGGATATAAATGGGGGGCTGGACTCTGCTACCCTCCACCTGGTTTGTGGAAGGAGGAAGACCATCAATGCAAGGAGAGTTCCAATTCCCGCCCTCTAACGATGGCAGCATCCTGAGAGAAAATCCCACACAGGAAAAGTAACAGCCTGACTTTAAAGGGCTGCTTGAGTTAAACAATGTGTTTTTGCTATACCAGGATTAATCAGGATGATAGCTGTTCACTGTATTTCATGGAATACAGAATTATGCCATGCCAAAAATAATCATTTTTCTTAAGGCATTTTAAAGCTGATCATTCTGAACAGCGTACTTCACTTGCAAAACTCAGTTTTGGAATGGGACAAATTCCTAAAGTTTTCATTTTTGGCCAGTTCTGCCATTCTGAACAATTCAGAAAGAGACATTATCTAAGTCTCTGACAGAACCTCATTTAGGCTCAGCAGCTTTCCCATAGGAGTTAAAAATCTTGATTCTGCACTGGTTTACATTGAGCCTACTTTTTTACATCAAAATGCCTACATCAAGGTTTATGTCAGAGAAGATCTGGGTCCTTTTCTTGCCTAAGGTGTTAAGTATCTTTCACCTTTGCACGCAGCTGTCATGATGAATGATTTCTGTTACAAGCTTCTCATCTCCTCATTTCCATTTTCATTTTTCTTCACCTTTTTTTTTTTTAGTAAGTGTTCACGATACGCTTGCACATGTGAGTGGCTGCAAATGGCAGTGCCATAGGAATTTGTCTAGATGTGGTCTGCTGCTAACCCGCAGCCCTAGACAGAAATGTCCCTTTTACAATAATCCTGAAATACCCATGAAAAGGTATTGCCAGACATGACACCTGGCATTGTGATGAACCTGCCATGCCTTGCTGCGGGTGCTGCCCTCGTCTCTCCTCATAGGGTCACAGGTGAACGTCACCCTGTCTCACAGGAGTGCGCTGGGGACAGGACAAGGCAACACCATTAGATGCGTTCTCCAGAGGCACCTTCCACATCCACCTCCACGGGCCAAACTCGGCGATCATTGTGAGGAAGGTTTAAGCTATGTGAGGAAAAATGACTCTGAGAGGGACCTTCCTGTGAAGGACCAGGAAGGCATGTACGTTTCCCCAGCTTTGACTCTTGGTTTCCAAGAGGAAAAAACAAAAACAACTTCTGGGCACTTTTGCCTTACACTATCTCCTCATGATTTTGATTTTCAGGCAGCTGGGAGTGCTCTGCCATTTCTATGGCAGCGAAATCAGTCTTCATCTGTGATTTCTGGGACAAGCCCTTGCTCAGCATTCTTATCACTTTTCTGTCCCTGATTTGATTTTCTCTGTGCCCCCAAATTCAATTTGCCAGCAAATTGTATCAGCCGCTCGTGAAGCCGCCCCCTGAGCACATGCAGTACACCGCATTCCTTTGTGGTATAAATTGCTCATCAAATTCGCACGGCCCGCAGCCGCCCCTGTCGCTGCGCGCTTCCTCCCCTCACGAAAAACGGCGGGAAAGGCTTTCTATCAGCCGCCCGCCCCGGCCGTGAGGGCGTTGCCACGCCGGGCTCTCCCCCGCCGAGCAAGCCGCTAAGGGGCCAGGCACATCCTGACGCACGGCTCTGCTGACAGCCCCCCCGAGGGCTAAACCTCAGCTTATGGCGGCGGCAAACCGCCCCTCCCCACACCCCACACCGAGAGAGGCGACAAGCCAAAATGGCGACGGCAACAACGCCGCCGCTCCTTTTGTGCTGCTGCCGCGCGCCCCGCCTCCGCGCCGCGGCACTATCAAGGGCGACACCCAGCGGCGGCGCGGCGCAACGACCGCCCGGGCAGCGGGCTTGGGGCACGGAGACAGGGCTGGCCCCTGCGGCTCCAACTAAATTTTCGTTTTTGGATGAAGACAAAAAACTTCTGGTCGGTCCGAGCTGGCGCCACGAGGCGACAGGATATGCCCATGGCCTGAAGATGAATGCGTGTGGTGGTCTTCAGCAACCCAGACATCACAGAATCATTAAGGTTGGAAAAGACCTTCAAGATCATCAGGTCCAACCATACCCCAGCCACCAACACCACCTGCTAGACAATGTCACTAAGCACCACGTCCAGCCTTTCCTTAAACACCCATAGGGATGGCGATTCCACCACCTGCCTGGGCAACACATTCTAATGTCTGACTATTCTTTCTGAGAGGAAATCTCTTATAATTTCCAACCTAAACCTCCCCTGGTGCAACTTGAGGCCAGTCCCTCTAGTCCTACGTCCTCCACTTTTTTGCCCCATCCTGGCTGATATTGCCTATAATGCCAGTGGAAATGGTCCAGGTCCCAGGGAGCACTGGGGGTGACGACAGATGCTCGCCTGAACATGAACTGGCAGTGTGCCCAGGTGGCCAAGAAGGACAACAGCATCCTGGCTTGTATCAGGAATAGTGTGGCCACCAAGACCAGGGAGGTGATCGTTCCCCTGTACTCTGCTGTGGGTAGGCCGCACCTTGAGTACTGTGTTCAGCTTTGGGCCCCTCACTACAAGAAGGACATCGAGGTCCTGGAACATGTCCAGAGAAGGGCTCCGAAGCTGGTGAAGGGCCTGGAACACAAGTCCTGTGAGGAGTGACTGAGGGAACTGGGGTTGTTTAGTCTGGAGAAGAGGAGGCTCAGGAGAGACTTTATTGCTCTCTACAGCTACCTGAAAGGAAGTTGTGTGGATCTTGGGGTCGACCTCTTCTCACAGATAACTAGCGATAGGACTAGAGGGAATGGCCTCAAGTTGCGCCAGGGGAGGTTTAGGTTGGAAATTAGGAGACATTGCTTCTCAGAAAGAGTAGTCAGGCATTGGGACAGGTTGCCCAGGGAGGTGGTGGAGTCACCGTCCCTGGAGGTGTTTAAGGAAAGGTTGGACCTGGTGCTTAGGGACATGGTTTAGTGGCTGACATTAGTAGTAGGGTGATGGTTGGAGCAGATGATCTTGGAGGTCTTTTTCATTCTTAATGATTCAATGATTCTATTTTTTATAGACTTTTACTCACCAGTTTCCAGATTAGATCCTTGCTCAACCTCAAGGGAGCAGAAAAGGGCCTGCAGTGAAGGGGAACTTGGAGAGTGCAGCCTAGGGCATGTGCTAAATCACCATAGCACCTCTGGGGATTTCCCTTTGGTGCAGCAGAAAGGCACGGTCAAGGAAGGAGAAAATCAACTCGTGTTGCACTGTCGCTGCATCGTGCAAGATTCAAAGCTATGAAAAATTGCATATGTCTAAGCTTCTGCTCCAACACAGGGAATTTTGCTTTTCATGTCCTGGTAAAGGAATATGCTTTGCACTCTCTCATACTAAGAATATGCAGCCATGAAATTTGAAGATTTACAGCTGCAGCTGTAATAGGTGAAGTTTTACATTGGTTCACTTGGATTCATTTTTTTTTTTCAAAAGTGAATAGCAAAAATTGTCTGCCCCCAGGAGCAGTTCATATTTAAGCAGTTAGTCTGACTCTTGGTCATCATCTATCAGAGTCAGATGGCCAACTCTTATCAAAGAGGAACAACAAATTGGTTCCTGAGTAATTGAGCGCTTTAGAAGCTCTCATCTTGCAAGGGCCTGTAATTTGCTTCTTTAAATTGCAGTAGCTGTTGAGCCAAAAGAATGCAAGAATCAAAAGATTCTTTTCTGCACAATTCTTTACATTCAGTTGACAATTTCAGTATTTTGTGGTGGAGGCTATGAAAGTCTACTGCCTTTGATATTTAGATTATTTTCCTGTATCTGTTTAGATTTTGTACTTTTTTTCTGACAAAAATGTGTTTACAGTTGTATATTTCTTAGAATAAAAATACTTATGATCTAGACAAAATCACCCTATTGCTTGATCTTCCAATTAAGTGTTTGTAACATTTAAAAAGTCCCTTTGAAATCACCCTTGAAAAAATATCAAGACCTGCTGCATTTATATAAAACAGTCTGAATGAATAAAAAGTTTCATATTCCAAATACAAATTTAAGCATAAATGCAATACCTGAAAGAGACTCTGGATGCCTACCTGTGCAATTTGCTCTAGGGAACCTGTTTTGGTAGTGGGGTTGGACTTGATGATCTCTTGAGGTCCCTTCCAACCTCTACAATTCTGTGATTCTGTGAAGGAGTATACACTGCAAGTTTGCATTAAATATGTGACTGATTCTATTTCCGCAATGTAAGAGAAAATCATGATGTATTTCATGCATGCCAAAGAGCAACGTTGTAATGTAAGTCAACAGAATGGATCAAGCTGGGGATTGCAAACAGTGTATGCTGGTGGCCTGCAGTGAGTATGGAGCAGAGGTTGCAGAAAAACAACAACAACAAAAAAGAAAAAAAAAGAAAAGAAAAGAAAGAAAAAAAAAAGAATGGTTTACTTATGTAGCAATTACTCTTAAAAACACACATCTTTAACAGCCAGGAAGCTCAAAATCCCCATGAAGTTTAGTACCAGCTCTGACCCTTATTCTGGGAGGAGATGGATTTGAGAACACTGAGTTTAACTGAGGAGTTTGCTTTGCTATTTCACCCTCCATTTCTGCAAGTCTCCAATGTCTAATAATGTAGCTAGTCTGAATTTTAGCTTTCCATAGGAAGAAAAACAAAGTCCTTAGGTGACAGCTCCGTGCATCACTGATGCTATCCTGGAACTCAGTTGTTCTAAATGTGGATTAGGTTCTGGCTCTGGATTCTTTTCAATAAGATCTTTATTAATCTGGCACCATTTCCTACCCAAGTATTAGGGTGGGAACTGTTCCATTGGCAAGATTATGTCTAAGTCTATACTCAACTGCAAACTACTTAAGCTAAATAATGTTGCTGTCAGTTATAGTTATGTCAGCTGCGTCACAACTAATTCAATGCTTTTGACACATACACTCATCTGTAATGTCTTATATTTGGGCTAGCTCAGCGAAGAAAGAAAAATAGGATATATAGATTTGTTTTTCCAGCCCATGTAAACCAATGCCTACTTTACTTTTGAGGAGCCTTTGTTTTCTGAGCTTTTGCTTGATTTAGTTTGACTTTGGCATGTGTGTAGAGTCTTAGGTTTTCCGGTGTCGCTTTTAATTTTCAGGCAACATAGGTTATCTTCAGTCCTTCTCAAGGGTTTATCCATGCCTAACTAACCTTGCCGTATTCTTCTTGGTATTTTTATTCAACACAGGATAAATCACCTTTCTAGTACCTTTAAACAAAATCCCATATAAATTTCTCCTGTATACTGGCAACAGATGCTGGGAATATGTAGCACCAGCCACCTTGTGCTAAAAGGCATACATACTTTTCTACAGGCTTTCATCCTGGGGTAAATGGAGAAAGATAAATATGTACCACTGATCCTTTTCCTACTGGAGATATATATAATAGCTAACAAACTGGAAAAGGTGCAATTTGTCACTATGCTATGGAAAATGTCCTGAGATTTTTCTTAAGCTGTTTTTCTCTTTTGCTTCCCCAGTGAAGACATTCTCTTGAGGAAGCTGTAGAACTGACATACTTTTACTCAGTAATGGACTTTTATCTTCTTCCTTTGACTTCTCTGTTACTGTGAATAACTTAGATTCTCGTACTGCATTGGTTTGTGCATCACTGTCCAACCTGAAGTGGCACATACTGCTTTTCTGTCAGGTAAACACTTCTATTGCCATCGGCTGTAATACTGTCTATGATTCTGCTGAAAAGTTCACCTGAATTTTTAGCTTTTTTGTCTTGTGCCTGCCCTGCTGATGGCTATGTGCACATTTCCTCTAGGCTAGTGCTTCCCTTGCTGCTTGCTATAATACCTACAGCTCCACATGCTGATTCTGTCAGAGCAATCACTCCTGTAAAATTGCCTTCAAACTTGGCGTGTTTTTATTTCACGACAAATTATTATTACACATCAAAAAGATTAATTCTTGTACTGTCTCACTGAGATTTTCTGTTCCCATTCACAATCTGTAAGTCTTATCAGTAGTGGCCCACCCCAAATGACTCTGCAGCAAATTTTCACAAATTTGTTCAACAAGCAGTTTGTCACTCTGCTCACAAGGATACACAGTCCAGAGGGAGCAAGTTTGCCCTCCCAGCCTGTGCTAGGTCACACATTTTATGGAGAGAGCACCCAGCCGCCTCCAACCAGCGTGCTGAGTTGAGAAACTAAAGAGAACCCATGACATTGCACTAATAAATGAGCTTCCAGGGGTTCCAGATGGGAATGCGAGGTGGTGGTTAATGCAGGAGGTGATAGAGGCCCTTAGTACACAGAGTGAATCCATCACTGATTTTTATAATGTTTTCTTCTTACGTTGCCAGTGTGAAGAACTGTAGCCCATATATTGGTCAGTCTGAAGGGTGTGTATGCTTCACAGTCTATCTGTGCGGTTCCCAATTGGCCATCTTCACCTAGAGTTAAAGGTTAAGAATATCAAAAACTTCAGAGCCAGAAATAAAACCAGCTTGTCTTCCTTTTATTTGCAGGTAGAAGAGAAGGAACTCCGCTCTATTTCAGTGAATTTTAATTTTGACGTCTACAATAATAGTTAAAGTATAATGGTGCCTAGTTCATAATCTAGGTGACTGGCATCAGCTTTGCAAAATATTTTAGTATTATGGGGCTCGAGGCTGTAGGGCTACTGTAACTTGATAATAATAGAAAACAATGATACATGTGAATGTTTGGATTATAGCAATTATTTCAGAACAGTAGGGCAGAAATGGTCCTCTTCTCAGTCCTGCCAGCTTATTGAAATTGGTCGTCTTTTCTTGCTTTTCTTGTTACACAATAACTGCTATTTACATCTAATTTATTATAAGCACATGTTGAGTAATAGACCATAAAGCTTTCGGAGCTTCTATTTTCAGTTACATTGTACTGCTGCTGAATAAGAAATGTGTTTGCTGAAATTTGTTTTCAATGGTATGTTGATTAAAAGCTGCTTGAGTTTAAAATTTCCAACCATCTAAAATGAAAACCCTTCACATGCTTCATATCCCCGGCCAGCCAGAGAGTTTATTTTCCTACGGTGTATAAATAATGGATTTTGCTGTTTATATGAATCCATCATCAAACTAGGTTGAATTCTCAATTGGCAGCGTGAATTGTCTTGCAGTGAAGCTAACTAGCTGGAACTAATTTTGAAATGGGTATAGTGCATAATTATGGTAACCTAGTGTACGGAGACTGATTCACCTGAATCAGTCATATCTGACGTAAAAGAATATGAATAAAAACAACACTGAAAAAATAGCTGCCTAGTTATAAGCTAAATCCATTTTCGTTTAGTGATTTAAATCCCTTTACTTGGCAGAAAGCAAGCGTCAAAACTAAATGTATTTCACCCTAGCTTTTCCCACGAAGGCTTTAATCATAACCATTGCCAAGAATTTACAAATAATCTTGCCTCTGGAGAGGTGGGGAAGACATCCACAGAAAAAGTATAGGCATCCAAACAAATTTAATCTTTTTAAAACTTACATGCATGAGAACCTTTTAGGTTAGTACTGGGGTGGTTCAGAAACCCCCTGCTTAAACCATTTGCGGTTAGTCTGGTGGCAGCTGGGGTTTCCAGAAACGAGGTGTATTCCAAGCTGAGCAGCACACAGGCAGGTGACCAGCAAGGTCAGAAGATGTAGCAGAAAAAATGAAAGCAGTGGTGTTGATGCCCATGATGGGAACATTTTTGGTAGCAGGGAAGTTGCCAGGAGAAGGGTTCAGGGAGGATGAAATGACCAGGTGAAGTGTTGGAAGGAAACTGGTGAAAGGCATGGAAGGAAGTACAAAGGGGGAGATAATCTAAGGGGATTAAATACAGAGAGACTTGACAGTCATGCTGGAGTTTGAGGATGTCTGAACTAGAGAGGGATTGGGGGAAGGGATGGAGCCTTTGAACACGAAGAAATTTATGGACCTCTGAAAGCAGAGATAAAGATAAGGCCTTTCAGAGATGGCAGAAGATGAAAGACTCACAATTAATCTAACTTTGTGAGATATATCTAGCTAAGGGAGCGGCAAGATTTAAACTTTTGTTGCTGTTGCATGACACATACTGTGGTGTTGTGTCTCCCTAGATAACACCCTGTGACTGGAAGAAGGAGGATTTCAGTTACCTGCCAGCTCTACGCCTTGCCATGCTTGTATCAGTTCTCTGGAGTTAGCCAGCCTTGAGCTTCCTGACATAACCAGAGTAGTCAGGCTTTGCTATACAGTTATTATTATTTTTTTTCACCTTAAAAGAAGGAAGGTGCACTGGCATATAATATTTATCTTGACTATATCTCATCAGGAAAGCCAACTGAGTCACAGGAAGTGCTCTGTGGATATCAGACTGCTGATTTGTTATCTTCACACAAGTGTAAGACAGGTGCTGAGAATTTCACCACAACCATCAAATAATAAAAGTACTGCTATAGCAGCAGCTATTGTTTATTTCAGTTTGCTGAATGCCACAATAGCAAACAGCACAGGGAGAAACACAAATAAGAATGTAGCGTCTTTACAAATACAGTCGTTTCTCCTATGCCCAATTCATCTCTGTGGAGAAAGTGGACTTTCACTGGGTCCAGACCTCTGCAGTTGTGGGCACTCAGACTGTAGTGTGTGTGTTTCCTGAGGGATTTTTCAATTCTGCATTTAAAAGCCACAAGTAAAAGATCCCCGTCCCTCCACTGGCGAAATTATTCTACAGATTATCATAATTCTTGTTTGGGAAGCATTTCTTGATCCTCAGTGAATGCTTTGGCTTCTCAGTCACACCTCCTGACTCTTAGCTGTTCTCTGTGAATCCTGCTGAAAAATGCCTTTCCTTCACTGGTGGTCTTCTTCAAATATTTGTAGGCTGTTATCGTGTCCCCCATTAATCATTTTCTTAGCCAAGCAATTTATATATTTAACTCTTCTAATCTCTCCTCATAAATCAATCCTCCTAGTCTTTGGATCATGTTGGGTGCTCTTCTCTGAACTCTCTAATTTGTCAATATCCAGAAATGCATATAATATTCCAGATGGAGCTGCACTAGCACCCATAGTAAAAGTGGCTATTTCTTCCTTTCTCAGTTATGTGATACTGTTTGCTCTCTTCAATATTGTACTGGCCTTTTCACACCATATCATGTTGCCAATTCATGTCATTTAGCATGTGCTATCTCACTTAGATCTCTTTCATCATTATTGCATCCCAGATTTCTCCTTCCTGTTATTCCCTCTCAGATGCCCTCCTAGCCTGCACTTTTTCAAAGCTGAGTCTCATTTAGTTATTTTCTTTCCATGGTTCTATCTGCTCTAGGAAATTCTGTATTATTTTCTTTGTACACTGATCTTTCTGTCTTTCATACTCGTATCTGTGAGCTTCATCAAAGTGCTGTGCACTCCCTTTTCCAGATCATTAATAAAGAAGTCAGACACAGACTGTTCCTAGCAGTCATCCACATGGTAGCCAGGAGACTTCCCACCACCTCACTACATTGCAGCTTATTTCCTGTAATTTCATTACTTCAACAACTTGAAAGCCACATGGAAATGACCAAGCCAATGTGAATTACTTTTTCAGCTAAGATCCTGTGAGATACAACATCATACTTTTATTAAAACTGATACACGTTTGCTGTAGTTCCCTGTCCTCAATAAAGACTCTACAGCCAAAACTCCCTGAAGCAGTGACTCTTAGGAACAGAAATTTTATTTACAAGAGTGTCTGGGTGCAATACCCTTCCTGTTGTTGAAGTTGGTAATGTTGACCTTTCCCTCTGCTCTAACTTTTTCAATTCTTTGGCTGATGCATGGTGAACATAGATGAGTTTAGCTAAGTCTTGTAAGTCCTACAGATGCAGGTTGTCCATTTTTTGGGTGCGTGTCTTTGTTCACATTTCCCTCATTTGTCCTTTATCAGTTGCAGTTTCTTTCACAGGATTCTCGTCCCATCCTCCCTCAGTGCTCCAACCATTTCATCTTTGTTTTTGGCATTGAGGAAATATCTGAAAAGGAACTTGGTGTCAGAGCCATTTCATTTATTCCTCTCATGTGAAAGGATCTGTTCTCAGTAGGTTTTTTTTTTTTTTTTTTTTTTTCCTTCAAAGAATCAAAGAATACTTACAAAAGCCCTTAAAAGAGTCAAGAGCAATATCCATGAACTCTTTGGCTAACAAAAAACTTTTGCAGCATGTTTTTTCAGTTGGTTTGAGGGGTTTGAAGCTTCTGGGAAAGGGTGTCTTTTGTGTTGAGGATTCTTTTTTTAGTTGTGTTTACATTTACTTGCAACTCTTGATTGGCCAAAGAGTCAGAAGAGAAACATTTCTTTTTAATATAGTTCCACAATATATGCAAGGAAAATGAAATCTTTGTAAACAAACATTTGCACTGTAACTGGATGCCAGTCCTATTGTCCTGAAACACTGGCGTACTTAAATTGTTTGAAATAAGCATATCTGACCTGAATTTCTTATGCTAGACCTTGAAAGTGGATGAGAGTATATCTGGTTTTCCTCCATTTCATCATTTCCATGTATAATTACAGTTAGTGATCTCCAGAATAAGATGTAATTGAGTGATTTTACACTTTTTAAATTACACAACTAAAAAATCATTAGAAACATAACCTTGGATGGCAGTAACTTCTTCAAATAATTGATGAGAGAAGGAGCAGAACATGATAGGTATCAGAAACGAGTCTTGGCTCTCAACACAAAAAGGAAGCAAGAAATGCAGTGAAAGGCCAAATTATGTCTTGTATAGCCTCTGTGACGTTTCTTTCATTTGAAAGATTTTGGCAAGTGATAAAGTAATCAGCATAACTGTCTTGGGGAATAGACAGATATTACTATCTCTATTATTAAAGATGGGCAAACAAAAGGATGGAAGTGAGGCAAATCAACTGTGTGGCATGAATCAGATCTGTAGAGAGGTATCATTAAAATGAATCTCTTCCTTGTTCTGTTTACCCAAGCTACTTTAACACTGAAATTAAGTATATTTCAAAAATAAAGCATACACAAGCACGAAGAAATAATTTTGCATTGTCAGGAGAAAGACATGAGATCTGATTTGACAATGCTTTTACATTTCTAATACTTGTCATTCTGAGGTGTATTGCTGGATAGACCAGGATTTTGAGATGCTGGCAGGTTCTAACAATAGCTAAGTTTCTGTTATTACAGACATTTTTTCAGCAATTAATTTGAGTGCAGGTAGGGATCACTCTTTCAGAACAGAAATTCCTGTGGAATATGCTATATTGGTTGCCTGTAGTCCCTCAGATATGCTGGCTGTGCACTGTGGACCAGTTAATTGACAGAACAATTGTTCCTTCCTGCTGTATCTTGTCCTTTCTTTGCTCTGCGGGATGCAGCTAAAGTTCAATACAGTCTATGCAAAGTCTGCAATTGATTTCAATGTGCTATGAATCTATGGTGATTGTGCTGAATGGACTCAAAGCAAAGCATGTTAGTCCCAAATGAGCCAAATGATGTTCTGCTACAGTCTTGTGTCTTACAGAGGAATCTTGCGGAAGAAATAGATAAAAATTGCAAAAAGTACCACATTAAGAAGGCTAGTTCTCTGGCTTTCATTTGATTCTATCCTTTCAAGCAGAGGAATGCCTAATTTTATATGGCATGCAGTAAATACTGGTGTTGAAGTAGAAACAGGATCAGAAAAAGTTATGTGTTCTTGGCTTACTTAGAGATAAGAAGGAAAGTGATGTCAACTAACAGTATTGGCTTTTGAGTGCCTACATGTAATGAATGGGCAGTTTCAGTCATGTTACTAGAAAATAGATGACTTACTTATAAAACTATATCATAGTTGGCACTCTTTCTCTTATTATAAAGAAACAAGGGATGGATCTGGCATGAAGCCCATACTACATTTTACCTTTAATCGGGATCTCTTCAGATCTATGTTTTAGGCAGACTTGTGGGTTATATTGCAGTAAGCTTCCATCTTTATTGCTTGTTATGAATGTGAGCTTTATGGAAAACAGGACTGTCAAGCTAACAGCTTTGTGCGCTTATTAAAATTTAACCCCCCTTTTTTTTAAACCTGGGACTAGCTTAGTAGTCTCCGCACAGTATGCAAGCTCAAGAAGTGAAAGCACCTGAAAAGTAATGTGCATTTGGGTGACTAATGTCAAATGTGTGTGGTCTGAGGATGGAGCAGCTACATTTACGTGTTGGCTGTTTTGTTGGCTGCCTTCACTCAAAATAGGTGTTGGATGTTCCCATCCCAGGTTGGATGTTGAACCTTGTTGCCAGCGGGTGCTGGCAGGAATGTTGCAGCCCAACCCTCGCTCTTGGGCAGGCTGGGTGCTCGGTGCAGGAGGTGCAGCAGGACACTGGCCTGGCTCGTCTGCACAGAGGTGCCACCAAGCTGCCATAAGCCAGTGCGCTGTGGTGGGTTTGCCCCAGCTCCCCTGCTGGCTTTTGCACTGCTGAACCTGAGCGAGCTGGCTGTGTTCTTAGAAAAATCCCTCTGTTACTTGGAACATGCTCCTTGTGTTTTCTGATGTTTATTCATCGCACTGGAAAGGAATGCGGTTATATTCGCATCGGGCTCTCCCTGGTGCTCAGCCACTGCTGCTGCATTTCTGTCCCTGATGTTTTTTCCCTTCTTGGGCTGAGCGCTGGCTCCTAGGCCGCACAGGCCCGGGCCCCCTGCGTGTGCTGTCACCCCTGGCAACGGCAGGTCCTCACTGCCAGCACGCCGGGAGGGCGCTCCCCGCTGACAGGCGCACGTTGCCCGCACCACCCGCGGTGTCCTTGACCCGGCCAGGCTTTGTTCGTTAGCGGCAATGCCGTTAATGAAGTTGTCGTGAACTTCTTCATGGTTTACAGGATGGGAGACTTTTGGAATTGTCCATCATTGGATTTATTTTGTTTCAGTGGATTTTGCTGACATCAATAGAGACAGAATGAGGCCAGTACTGAATTCTTCTGAAAATCTGTCTTCTCAGGAGTTTGTTTTTCCCTGGTACACCAGTAAATAAATAAATCTGATGCTCCACAGTGATTTAGCTTCTTGAGAAACTCCAGCTCAGTGGTGGTCTTTGGCTTCCAGAGAAGACCTGGGTTTGCTGCTTGCGTAGCTAGGTTGGCAGAGAAGCAAAAAGGTCGGTTCATGGTCTACCCATCTAACGGCCTCACCGGGAGAAGATCAGTCCAGGTTGGACCTGGGCGTGCCCTGGATCTGTCAATCCACTTCATCTAAAAGCGTTAATTTGTATTTTCTCTCGATATGCTTCTGCGTCCAAAGTGCACTTAATAACAATGCTGGTTTCAAATAATACTTCTGATAAAGTGAAGAACTTTGAGGAAAAAAACATGGTGATGCTGGGCAAAGATGGGCAGTTATTTCTGTTCATGTCTGTGTCTTTGCAGAGACAACTCGAATTAATGGAACCCCCTGGGAGTGTTTGAACACAAAAGTTGACTCACTGAGTATTTTGCCATCTGCTTTCTTTTGGAAGAAATATTCCAGAGAAAGTTGGGAAAAAGTCATGAGTGCTTTAAAGCTAGCATTGTGATATTATTTCCTGAAGATTTATTGCCTTTTGATGGCAGTCTTTCAGCAGAAACTCACGAGTAGTTATGTTATGAAGGAATTAGGAACTTTTGTGGTTTGTCTTTAATTTACAAATCAGCAAGAGTATATCTCTCTGAGGTGACATACAATCTTGCATAATTTACATTATATGACATGGCAGCTTTCTCCTACGTGCAAATTGGAATGTGACAAAATGGCAGTCACTCACATTTAAGTGTTGGCTTACACCACAAAATTTAGATCCAACTCCAAAGGTTTTTTAGAGTTGTGAGTGGTCCCATCAGAAAAGAAGAGATCCAAAAGCTGAACTAAAATCAAATTTGAGTACCCTCTGTAACTTCAATTTGTTTGGGTATAAGGTTTTAGTTGGCTCATCTTGTCTTTCAGTGTAGCTTCAATTTTGATAGCCCTTTCCGTGTTCAGAATTTCTTTGTTTAGAAGCATCCTTTTGCTTGTTTAAATCCTTCCATATGTCAATATAATTTTAATTTTTGTTACGTTTTTAATTTTATTTTGTTTTGCTTCAGGATCTGGATAGTGCATTAAATATGCATATTTATGTTGGTTCTCTTCAACCTTAGTGCCTACAAAGTTCTTAATTAGGAGAATATTTTCCTTTTCTATCCTGGGAATAGTAGAATTCTGAAACAATTCTGTAGATCTAGACTTACTGTGAGGTTTTATTTTGGAAGAGGCTATTCTCTTGATGAAAATACAACCATCATATCAATTTAATATTCGGCCTAACTCCTTGAATCCTGTGTTTATGGCAAAGGATCAAGTCAATAAGGCTTTATGACTTTGTCACACTAGAGTCCTTTCCTCATTCAAGGAATAAATCCCAGGCTACACAGAAACCCATTATGCATTCTCGATATGTAAACCATTCCAGAATAAAATTTAATAACAGTAATGAAACTAAATCAACATGACAAATTTCAAATAATCCACTGGAACATTTTTTTTTTTTTTAATCATCCAGCTGTTAAGACAAACTGAAATGGCAGAATCATGATGTGCAAAGTCCTACAGAATAATGCTATGGATTTTGCTGCTGCTGCAGCAAGAAACAACCTTTATCAAAAAAACATCTGCTGAGTTCCCTTTGCAATCACTGGCAGCTGAGACCAGTGCACAGTAAATTACTCTCCCCATTCTATCAGCCCTCTCCTTTATTTCTCTGATGCAGCATACCAATTTGTACTCCTGTGCACTGGTAGTTGTTAGAATATTTGCACTGTGTCTATGCTTGCTCTTACATTTATAAATAAAGCGCTAAAAAACAACAGAGAAAAGTCCATATACTTCCAGTTTCCACCCAGGGCTCTTGCACCTTACATATATTTAAAAGGATATTAAAACTAGATTTTAATCCAAAAAGTAACCTGTCTCCCAGTGCAGCTTCTGTGGTAGAGAACATAATCTAGATAATGAATTTGATTGGCCAAGTTTTTGATCGGTTCAAATCAGTGTATATTTTGCACCTGGCCTGGTTTTCACTAAGCCCTTTTTTATCTATTGTTGGAAATTTTCTGAAAGCTGCAGGTCTCCATCGGTGTGTGCTACTGGAGAGCCAGCTAACAAAGGCTGTGTTAACTAACAAATCATGTCCCCAGAGCAGTGCTGGTTGCTGACATGATGGATGGTGCTGCAACATCAGGTAGGGCCCTACTTAGAAGAAAATACACACAGCCTTCAGGGGCTCGAGAGACTTCAGAAGGCCTCGCACATTGGTTGCATGTCAGGACTTCCTGTGGAGAGGAAAAGCCAATCCCAGTTTGCAGGGTCCACAGAAAAAGAGAGAAAAAACCCCACATCTTTCTAATGTGCAGTCAGATAGCTGCTAAGAATTGAGCCTGCATACATCCAGTCCTCATTTTCTCTCTCCCATGAACTGCAGTCCTACATCTGTTAATCGTAGCCCTAAATAATTCAGCAGGGAGAGGTCTGTGAAATGATCTGGGTGAAATAGAAAAATCTTTTTTTTTTTTTTTTTTTTTGTGTTAATGTCTTCATCCAAGAAGAAGGTTGCCTACTAAATTTAATTGCGTTATGGGTGAGAACTTCGAGGTAACATAGGACCATCAGAGAGGGCTAGCACATGTGGATGGGTTTGCACTGCCAGTGGATATCACAGAGAGTATGGAGAAACCAGCCCCCGTGAAAATCAAACAGTTATGCTGTAGGTAATGATCTAATAGATGAATAAATATGTAAGGTGGTGGTGGTGGAGACCCCGGCCATGTGTCCAGCCCATGCCCATCACTTAGACATGGTTGCCCTGTCAGCTCTCCAGCAGGTTGGCTGGGGACTACAAAATGCAAGAGCAGCGTGGAGCCCAACTGCCAGGCTGGGTGCTACTAGTGGGTCTGCAGTGGCTCACACGCTCCTCCAAGGGGTGGCAAGCCTGCTCCTTCCTCGAGGGAAACCCTCGAGAGTTCCTTTCTGCTCGTGGAACAGACTGTTCCCCCCGTACCTTCACCCTTCCTGTTTGTGCGCTACTTCCCTAAGTTTCATACGTAAAAACAACTCAGTTCCTGATAGTATTTTTAATATATATGGTCTGCAGCTGTAAGGGGCTATTCCCTATTTATATCATTCAGTGTTTTTTAATTGCTTGATGTTCTTTCGCCTCAGTGGAGCCTTTAGCTTGTTGTGCTTGTGGAGCTATTTATATTCTGCTTTGCCTTGGGACTACTTTCAGAACCATTGGTATTCAACCTTTCCTAAGAAAAGTCTTTAAGCTCTGGAAGCAAGCAATAAAAAATAGAATGAACACAACACAACAAATAATACTAGTTGCACCAAATCCTATTAATTATTTTTAAATGTCCTTCAGCTCAATTATGAAGGAAACTATTGGCCTCTTGGCTTAGAATGAAAGCACAGAGGCTGTGTGGTCAGCTGTGGTCATAAGCGTTCCCCTGAGCTCTGATGGGAATGGAGAACAGGCTTGTGAATTCTGCCCTCACTTTGTGCAGAAGGTCAATGTATCAGAAAATAGCCAGGCGAGCAGCTAGTTTCAAGAGCTTTCATGCAGTGGTTATGAATCTTATTTTATTGTTAATGCTCCTTTTAAGTTTGACATTAATCTCCTTATTGCATTACGCACACAATGCTATGAATTATTTTTTGATGTATAAAGAAGATTATGAACACTCCCAAACTGCCTACCCACTTCATGAAAGTATTAAGCAATGGATCCAATGTCTGACAAGACAGCAATCCTCTCCCTTTAATTTCACAAGGGAATAGGGAGTCACATGTAGACTGGTCCAGAGCTCTGCGTGAGAAAACAATGGTGTGTTTTCTCTTAAAAACAATGAGTCACTGGAACCAAAAAGCTTTCAGAACTGTTTGATTCAGAAAATACTGGGAAATTTTTCTAATTTTTAAAGTGTGTCTTTTTTTTTTTTTTTTAATGTTCAAAATAATGTTTTCCTTTGAAACTTAGGCTAATAATAGAAATAAATGGTAAAAAGGAAAATATCTTGAAATAAATAGTTTAATATTGAAAAGTATGTGTTTGATTCATTTTCACCCATTTTGTTTTCAATTTTATGAATTTTGATTTCTCTTATTTTTCTAGTCTTTCTCCACTTAGCTGTTCATAGTTATACAGAATCTGAGACAAATTTCTTTGGAGCAAACATATAAAGTCTCATTAACCTCACTGTACTTTGAATGAGGCCTCCTGTGACTGACCACAGTGTGAGAGAGAGACATTCACTACTCATGTTACTCACCTCTTTTGTGGGCTGGTTCGGAGACAGTCCTTGTGTCAAGTATACATCTTACCCTTTGCAGAATGGCTATCGTCTTGGAAAAGGGGAGTTCAGAAGGGATCCCTTGGGTTGCTTAGAACACCCAGGACTTCTTAGACCTCCACCTTGGTTAGGAAGGGCTGAGAAGATGCTGTTCTGCTCACCTGCTTTCACTGGATGAATATCTATTTTGTGGGATAAAAGAGGCAATTACTGGTGTAATCTCTGTAGTACAGTTGGTCTTCTGAGTATAAGAAAAGGTATTTTTTAACTGTCTTGAAACACATACAATTTTATTTTAAAATATGCTTAAAATGAGAAAAAAATGCACCTAATATGTATCAGTCTGAGTATTTTTTAAATTCTGCTTCCCTGCTTGCTGGTTATGTTTTGCTCCAACTCATATTGCAGTCGCAGTATAATGCCAAATAGAAATGTACAGGTATAGTGACTTAGCGAGCAGCTGATATTCTGTCTGAAGTGCAACACGCTCTTGTGAGCTGCACAATATCAAATTTTGCTGTATGTTTTGCAGCCCCTCTCAAAGCCCATTGCTGTGCTTTTTCTACTCTTGTCATGATGTCCATGCCACAAATACCCGGCAAGGCGGCGCCTTGTCTCTGCGAGGCCGTCAGAGACCTTTCCCACACGCCAGGGGCTGCCGAACCCCTCACCCAGTTTCCGCATGCCTGTGGTGTGGGCTGGCTCTAGCTACATGCAGAGACTGGGACGAAACTTGCCCAAAGTCCCCCAGACAGCTAAAACCACAAGCTACTTGATTTGATTTTGGCCAACTTTCATTTCAATCTGGATTGCCAAAGAGGGAGGAAAGCAAAGGTGGGGCGAAGGGAAGCGTGCTGGGAGGCAGAGGGCCGAGCTCTCTTGCAGTAGCCCCAGAGGGGTTACTCCATCATGAGAAGGACCATGGCCAAAAATAAACATTCACAGGCCTACGCCTAGCTATGGACTGTGACACCAGTTCAGCCAGCCTTGGATTCATCCCTCCCTACTCAGCAGAATGTCCAGGTTTGACTTAAAATTACCTAAAATTAACTCTGTCTCCAAGTGCTCTGCTGAAATAGGGCCTCTCAACTATTGAATATCTATTGAATATCTAGAGGTGTTTTATAATTTATAGTAAAAGTGGTGACAGCTAGAATCTTCATTTATTTCCTTTTTTTTTTTTTAATTTTAATAACAACAACAAAAAAACATGTGCATGATAAAGGTTAAAAAAATCTCATTATCTGAATTACTCGAATGCTCTAATTCTGTCAATTCCACTACAAGTGCATCTGGTTAAGAGCCACCATCGTGTGCCACTGATGGCTGAGAGGACTGGATTGTTGCAGTGCGCGAGCTGTTTTGCAGGCATCACAAGAAACCAGAATGATTTAGCAGACTCTTGTAATATCCAGCTTCTCATTCACTGACCTTCTCTGGAGAAAATCGGGATTTCTGACTAAATGTTCTCATGTTTGAAAAATCTGGACTAATAGAGTTGTTAGGTACAAAAAAATCCCTGAATGTTGTTACTCTTGTTAAAATATTCATTAAAGAATGGCTTGAGGTTTTTTCTTAATTATACTGTTATTAATCTTTGAACTCATTTTAATGGATGTGGCATTATTGTTCTCTAACCAACTGAGCTTATAATTCTATTGCTATATTTGTGGTTG
Organism: Cygnus olor; assembly: GCF_009769625.2. Lineage (NCBI taxonomy): Eukaryota > Metazoa > Chordata > Aves > Anseriformes > Anatidae > Cygnus > Cygnus olor. Next base: position 17,217,818 of record NC_049174.1, on the reverse strand, counting down.
GCCAGGCACAATGCATTGTACCACACCAACTTTTACATTATTTTTTTTTCATTCTATTATTAACAGTCTAATGATTTTTTTTTTTGAAGTAAGCAGGAACCCTGTATAACCTGCTGTAGTTGATTTGTGAAGTATAGAGGAGAAATATCACAGGGCAGTAAAGACCTAAGCTTGTGCAAAAAGTGGGGTATGAAATTATGAAGTCAAACTAGCATTCCTCACTGACAGCTTTCCAAAACAAAAAGTTAAATCATTGTTAAAAACACAAAGTGGAATGAACAATTTTGTGGTTGGCTTTTGAATACAGCTGCCTAAAAAATTCATATATGCAGTTTAAAGTAATTACATTAATTATAACACATGTTTCTATTATTACCATAATGACAGTACACATTTTAAAGCGGGCTGAAGATCTGAACCACTTTCTTTTGCTATTTTTGCTTCAGAGAAAACTGAGGCTAATGTAGCCGTCCAATTTGCAGCCATGAGGACGTGGCTGGACATCTTCTCCACGAGCGGAAATTCCCCTCACACCCTTTGTGCCTCTCCCTCTGCTGACCTGGTGGTAGGTGTTCTCAAAATCGCAGTCGCACAGAACCCCCTAGAGGCAGTTTAACAAATTATCACGAGTGGCGATAGGTGCTTAAAAAAATCAGTTGCTTCCAATTGTCGTAACAATTTAACATCCTGTTTTTGTCTTTCCACAACCTCGGCTCTCTCAGTAGTTCCAAAGCTGCATTCCTACATGTTTTTAACAGGATGCAACAGCCATTTCCCTATTTTGTATGGCTATTTTTATTAGATTACAATTACTTTACATTATGATTGATCGAGGGCTAAAACTCAGCTATTCATTTGATGTTCATATAGTCAAAATATTTCTTTGACGTTAGAGTTCTTTTTTTTTTTTTTTAAAGTGATTTTCCCTCAATTTTTTAGGCAGACTGCTAAATTAATGAACAATCACAGTAGTGCAGAAGAGCACGTACTGTCTGTGTTCTGGGCATGCACAATCTTTACTGCTTTGCATGAATTGGGCTCACATTAGAAAGAGATGAAATAATTTGAAACTGCATAAAAATTTTTGTTTTATTAAAAGGACACGCTTGCTTTAAAGAGTACATAATGCATTGTATGCACACCTCATTTATTACTCTGTGCTCTTCTGCTGCTGTAAAACTGCTGTCAAAAAAGATCATGCTAGCAAAAATATTCTCAGTTTCTGAGTAAAGCTAAATGAAATCAAATATAAAGTTTGTGATACATTAAATCTCAAATATAAATATATTCTTTACAGCCAGCTGTTATCTCTAAATGTGCACATTTTAGAATGGAAACATTTATCCAACATGCTGATTAGCAATTTCAGTTCTGAAAAGCCTGATTACATTTAAGATGCAAAAGATTAAAATGACTAAACAGATAATGTTAATAGTTCATCTTCCTTGATGCTTTTATATGTTTAAAATCACAAAAGTTACACCAGAACTTCTGGCATAGTAAACTCACCAGAAATGGTATGTATGGCTGTAATGTATCTTACAGCAAGTTGTAATCTCTTACAGCCAGTGTTTGAAAGAAAGCTTCTCGCTGAGAATGCATGTCTGTGCTTCTTTTATGATATTTACACACACACGTCTAATTTAAGCTACAAAACTACATAATAGATGGTTGTACTAAAAATGCCCCAAAAGAAAAATGTCATTATCTTAATTACTAATAGAACTCTAATTTCTGTGAAAGTTTGTATTTGTTGTTGATAATTCATTTTTCAACCACTCTTCTGTTCTGTGAATAAAATTAACTAAAAAAAAAAGGTGGTTTTACATTTCATCTAAGATTGAGTTCTGTGATACAGCTCAATTCTTCCATTTTTTATTTTATATTTCTTTTACATTTGAACATGCAAATGTAGAGGTGAAAATATTGTCTTTTTTTATATGTTGGCAATCAGTGGTTCAAAAGTTCACACAAAACCATATGTCCTAATAATATTTATCTAAATCTAAAATAATATGGATCTGTCAAATAGGATCCCGCATGGTAACAAATGATGGAATGCAGGGGAACCCTTAGATTTAGCCTTTTCTTTTTTGTCCAACAAGCTAATGCAATAAGACCAATAATAAAAGGTTGTGTAGTAGGCCAAAAGTCTGTGACAGATAAAAAAGAAATGTTGGAAACCGATGAAGCTTTTGCACAATTAGATTTTTTGAGGCAGTGCTGTAAGGATTGTCCAGGGCCTGTTCAGTTCTGATTGATGGTAAAATCATAACTACATCATATTAGCTGTAGAGTTCACTGACAGGTTACTGCAGATTAATATTGCTACTGCTGTTCACTTACCATCAAACTGGTGGAAATATGAATTGAGCCGCTCCTATAACAAACCCTGCATATTAAGAGGTAGGGTGCTTTACTGAACAATCTCTACTCTGTCATTAGGGAAGGAGATGCAAACAACATTTATCTCCGAGGTATGTAGATATATAGTAACATACTAATTAGTTTTTCCAAAGGACCTTGATGATGCTGACCAGGTAGCAATCATACATGCTTAGTGTTGCTTTGAGGTTTAGTTTGTGATTAAAATGATACTTGCAAATGATAATGAACAATATTTTTCTCTGATTTAAATATCTAATCCCGTGCAAATGGCAACAGCATGTGATGGATCCATGCTTGTTCTGGAAGGTGAAATGAGGGATATTTGGGGTCCCAGGATGATGGAGGTGCTGCACCCCACCAGACCTGGCTGGAGGTGCAGCACTGGGGTGCACAGCACCTGCAGCCGGCACTCGTGACCCATTGTGGCTGGACAGCTGTGGAAGCCTTGCTCATCCCAGCAGCAGAGGTGATATCGTGTCTGCCTGCAGTCACAGAGAGCCCTGTGGATGTTGTTTCTTTCTTTGTTGATGCTGAGACTTGCTCTGCCAGGGTCTCCTCTCACCAGCACCTCTGGCACTTCCAGGTACCAGCTGATTTTGACCCTCCGCTCCACAAGCCTTGAGAGATGAGCTCCCGTTTTCCTTGGAGGAAAACCCAGCTCTGGCCATCCCCTGCACACCCTGTACCTGTTCAATTTCTTCCCTTTACTACTGTCAGTGACTGTGACAATTACTGTTGCTTGTCATTCCCAGCTGAGACAAAAGCATACGGACATCGCGTGGTACTCCACCTATTTCAGTAAAATCTGCCTAGACCCTTGTACTTCTTTCCTCACAAAACCACAATATATTAGAATTCCTCTGAATAGGGAAAAAACACGTAGTTCCATAACAAGCAGGCAGAGTGGTCCAAAAGCCAAAAAAGCCCATTTGATCTGAAAAGGGGTAACAGTGGAGAGGGATCGCTACTGGGTAATTGCAATGAAAGCAAGCTTCCTGCCACTGGTGTTGGCAACCACGGACAACAGGAGTGGAGCCTCACTTCTCCTTTGGTTAGCTCGATGAGCTCCTCTGCCTCAGCTTTTCCATCTGTAAAATGAGAATGATCCTTCTCGAGCACGACAAGAAGAAATTCTTTAGTGCTTTGTGGAACTCGGAACAGGAAGTGTACTACTGAAGTCCGCAGATACACAAAAACAACTCCCCAAGTGTAACAATAGCATTTGTGATTTTAAAAATGTTAGGCATGAATCTTTACTCTAAATCTCAGCTGAGTAAAATGTATTTTTGTCAAGGAGACTTTTTTTTTTTTTTTTTATGGTAGGTACTCTGTGATTCATGAGTCAACATGCTATACAAATACCAGAAGGCATAAGTGAGTTATAGACATTTCTCCAGAGTGGCACAGCAGTTCTCCATTACCCAATTCAGTTAAAATATCCTATTTATCATGCTATTTTTTTTTTTAATGGATGGATCCTGCAATTTTTAGCTAAGTGAAAAATCCGTGCGAGGGAACATGATCTTTGGCTGGAAATGAGTTTGTATAAGAATTACAACTTAAGTTATAAAAAAAATTCAAGGAAATGATATGTAATAGTCTCACTGTAAATTATGCGTCTTCAGTGGCATTTAATAGCCTTTCATTTCTATCAGTTATTCATTTATTTTACAAGACACTGAGATCCTTATGTCTAGGTACTTTTCAATACTATTTCTCTTTGATACAAGTACCAGTTAAATTAAAGTCTATCATCCTTTTAGAAAAGCTTTGAATATGTTTGAGGATAGGTGGTTAGCAAATTTGTAGCAATACTGTTTATTGAAAAATACCTATCTGATGATCTGAAAAATATTTGGCAGATATGCAAAATGTTTCAATGAAAAACGTAAGTTTTGGAACAGAATTGCTATTTCAATACCACCACTGTCACCATCACCGCCCCCCCCCGCCCAAAAAAAAAAAAGGCAAAAAAAAAAAAAATCCAGTATGCAGCCGGGAGTTGATGTACCTACCTGTGACCTGGGAGACCCAGGTTCAAGTCCTGCCAGGAATTTGAACCTGGGCTTTCCCCATTCAGGTAAGTACCCTGGCAATGAGTCATGTTTAGAACATGCTTCTGCGTTTTTTTTTTTTTTTTTTTTTTAATGTCAGAATATTTTCCTGGGCAAGATGAGAATTCTTTGGGGACTCCCGAAATTTTCCAGCACGGATTAAACCATTCCTTTGACACACTGCTCTGCAGCACATATTTTTGGAAGTTTTTAGGAGACTGGATAAGCTTTGAGTCACTCAGAAGCTAAATGGATCACAGGGACAAATTTAGTCATGACATCAATTCAATGACTTCCAAGTTGCTCTGATAACCAGCAGAGTTGGATTTGGCCAGCAGACAGTATTTATGTAAAAAAGCAACATATTTAGTAAGGAGAGGATCAAATGTTCACAGGGGGTGGGAGGGTGGGGGGAGGAGGACATATGGGGGGGAGCTGGAGAGAAGAGAGGGGAAGACAGAAAGGAAAAGGTCATATCGTGAAAGGGTGCCGTGAATTCCAAAAGTGTCTAATTAGGTTTCTGGCTGTGGAATTTGCCTTTGCCCCAAGCCAAGAAGCCCAGCTGTTTTACAACAGGGCTTTTGCCTCCTAGCAATGACTGCAGACAATGTGTGACCTAAACTGCAAGTGTATTTATAAGGACAACTTCCTTCACTCTTCACAACAGATTCCATAAAATATGTTCAAATGTTATTTAGAAGGTCACATAACTGCTTCAATTTTTAATGTACTTTTCTTGCTTTTGTTGGGCATCTAAACACAATTTTGAAAAGTCCTAAAAAGAGGGGGATGAATTTCATTAAAGGCACTCCTCTGAACTTGTATGCCATTGGACTATTTTTAAGAAGTGTCATTCTTCAAAATGAAATGTTTGATGGAATATTAAATTTGATGATTCATTGCCAGTTTCCATGTTTGTTAGCTTTTATATACCACATTAAAGCATTCATTAATAAAGTGTCACACAACACTGCTTTGATTGAGTCCTAAAAGGTTAATGACTTGATACAGGCTGGTATTCTGAGCTTTACTGTTTGCAGGCGGTTTGTGGTGAATGTGAAGTGCTTTGAAATTGTAACAAAGAGAAATCTTTTATTTTTTCTCTATTTCAAGTCCAGATAGCATTCTCAACCAATCTGGATGCACAAGATGAACTAGACTTATCACCACTAAACTACAATAATTAAACAACAGGAGGTACAGTTGTGAGGAGCAGGGGTTTTGTTTTGCTTTGTTTTTCCTTACACGACATATTCAAATTTAATAGTAAAAAATGGCTCTTCAGGGGATGGGGGCATAGGATATATCCCAAACTGATGCTGTTCGTCTACATCTATTTGTATCTTTAAGCCACCTTGCCAATCTTTTTTGGGGGGGACTGCAGCTATGTTTCCTCCATTTTGAAAGTAATTAGTCCAGAATTGTTCCCTATTTTCAGATATGCCAAATATTTTTTAAATTGTCAGAAGCTTTCAGAAAGTATGACTGCTGTGGACACATCCATGAGATTAGTCTTTGAACTAGCCAGAATGCAGTCTGGAGGCATGACCACGATTTTGCCCAGAGCCCTCTTGGTAATGGCCAAGCTGCGTAGACCTGGTCAAGTCCAGACATTTCTATATGCTTAGGAAGTGCTGCATAAACGTCACCTGAAAAGTCCACAGCTGAATTGGTAGTATGGGCAGCAAAAAGAAGGGAAATAACATTTCCAAAGTCTGTCCTCTTAACTACACAGTGTCCAGATTTTGTGAAATTTGAACTTTCTTGAGATGGAAATAAGCTTCTTGACAAAGTCATGTGTGAAGTTAATTTTTTTAAGATAGTATTGAGGTTCTGCTCTGAGGGGAGTTAGTAAAATAAATGACTCTAACTGTTTTTGTATGGAAGACAAATCAAAGCATTTCCATGAAGTACCAGGGGTGACCTGCTGTAACTTAACCATTTCCTGAGCAAATACAAGCTGTTCTATTGGATAGGGGATAGTTCCCATGTTAGTCATTGTACAGAGAAAAATAAAAGTTCATATAAAAGAGCCCACCAATGGTTATATGGCTGCAATTGTTTCCAAACTGAAACAACTTAGTATCTGTTTATGATTGTCAGTATCATGTTATATTGTTCTTGTAGAATCCATAAAACCTAAAAGTCTGCAGTATTGCCACTAAACATCCAGCGGCGGCGGCCGGGAGATTTCAGAGCAAATGCTTTTAAAAAGAGGCGAGGTAAAAGCAAAAGTTAATAAAAAGTTGACCTTGATTTAGTTTACCATCTTAATCTAATTTGATGAGGTTTTTCATTTGAGCGTTAAAAGACAAAGAGCCAAATACAAGCTGATGAGTTTAAGGTTTTTAAAGTTTGTGTCCAATAAATGTTTCTTTCTTTTATTCAAGGACTGGAGTTGAGAAGGAAGAAGAAGTAAATCTGAATTCCAACTTTCTCACCGTAGCTCATGTTTCCACAGCTCAGACTGTTATCCTTTCATTTTCTCAGCCATTCAGATGTACAGCATGCTATCATATTAACACTACTCAGACAAGGATATTCATTTGCGTTTTCATAGTCACTTCCTTTGCATTGTGTATAACAAGTGATGCAGAAAACGAATGGGCAAAGATGTGGTTCTCCACTCAACAAAACTATCCCTTGGAAGAAGCTACAAAACAATTCAGTCTCTTGGAAGACAGATGTTGTCAGCCAATGCAAATATAAATTATTCTAATTTTCAAGTAATGCCAAAGTGTTCTTGCTAATGAAATTGTGGTTCAATCAAAAGCATGATTGAAAAACAATGATATTTGAACTTGAAAGAAAGCTGATGGAAAGATAAATAGAAGAATCATGTGTTGGTAAATCGGAGGTATTGTCAAGTACTCATACTGGCTAATTGCAGTGGTTTCTTCCTGGCTGATTTCAGCAGTTTCAGATTTCTCTGTGTGTGGGAGAAATGCCCATTATTTCTAGCAGTGCAAACATTAACACATTTACAGTAAGACACAGACAATCTGTTCACAAGGAGCACATATACCACATGGGTATCTGCAATCCACAAACCTTTCTGTAGGAGCATGCTGCTGCCGACAACAACAATGAGAGAGAAAGAGGGAAAGAGAGAAAAAAAGAGCACATCATCTGGTTAATCCTGTCTCAAAGATACTTCAAAGCAAATTATGCAGAGTAGCTCTTATCATCTGCAGCTGCTTAGTAGGAATGCCGTGTGAGCAACACAGTTTGCAAGATAATGGATTTATGTCTAGCAGGAACTCAAACGTGTGATGACTTCATGCAGATTCTGTTAGGAATCATGTTGTAAATATTTTTTCCCATCCCAACAGTGTCATATGAAAACACTGAAAATTGTATATTTGAAGACCATATCAGATGAGACAGGGAATGCAGATGAGAGGGAGCTTTATTTCAAGGACGGATTGCATTAGGAATGATTCCTTTTAGAGTTGTCCTTGCCAGAAGCAAAACTCTTAGCTTCCTTGATTCAGAAATAAGGGGCACATCCTCACATGGGGTAACTGCCATTGTTCCCTTAAAGTCAACACTGAGATGGTAATTTATGATTTGCCCCATGTACTGATGAGTCTGATAGACGAGTTTATAATGCTTGCTCATAAACAAACCCATTTTTTTTCCAGTTCTCAAATTAGGACTCTGTACACTCACAGGCACACAGAAAATGAAAGAGAAAAATAATCACACTTGCTGAGCTTGAAAAACTCAGCACTTCCTCTTTTAAACCAGTTGTTTTGTCTCTCATAATAATTTCATATTTTATTATCCTTGCCTACAGTGGTCTTTTACCATGTCTGTATAAAACTCATTTCTAATGGTCTCAAAGGACATGCTTGGTATTTCCAAAACAAAACAAAATTAAAACATACACCCAGAAACCACATACATGCACACGCATTCCTGAAGTATAACAGTGCTGAAGGCTTGATGTGAAGCCTGTGGAGGTTTCAGTGTGGGATCTGGGCCGTGATGACTGACAGACGGGGCTACCGGTGCTGTGACTGCTGAACAGCAGCTGAGCCTCCCGCCCACACACTGGCTGCTCCAGTCAGCAGCACTGGTGGGGTAATTCGGAGGGATGTTCGGCCTCTGCGGGGATGGTCCTGGGATGGCCTCATCTGGCTGCCATCACTGGTGAGACGCAGACCCCAGGGGGGATAATATTGCTCAGCCCAACAGCAGGCTTTAGAAAGAGGAAGACTAAAATGGGCTTGTGGGGGGAGAAAAGCCCTAGATATTTTCTTAGCTAATTGTTTGTTTTTATAAGCTCATGGAAAGAGGAGAAGTGATTTGACAATGTAAATGGCAAAATATGTGAAATGAGCTGAAGGACTCAACAGTAGGAACTCTGCTGAACTGTTGTGACTGAGTATTATTGTTGTGCTGTAGCAGCACTCAGAGCCCTGACCTGGGCTTGTACTCCCATTCCTGTACCAGGAACAATACAGGCACAAAACACCTACTCCACAGAGCTTCCAATTTTAATTAATCTGTCATCTTTCAGTGGTGGTGGTGGTGTACACATACAGCATGCACATGTGCAGCATGTATATGCGCACACACACATGCAGCCTGCACACACTCACACATCCAGCACACACACATCCAGCACACACACGCAGCCTGCATACGCACTGCCTCATTCATGTGTCCTGGCATGCAGATAACAAATTAGTAGGTATATCACTATGCGTTTTCATTTCCTCATACACTATCTTGAGCCATCCTACACGTATTACTTATGCTTGGGTCACAGAAGGGTTAGGGACATAACTATCGGATCCCAAGGGACAGATGGAGCAGAGCCAGAATAATCTCTGAATCCAGATCTTTACTGTTACCCTCTGATCATGAAAAGCTCAGTGAGCTCGGAACGGACACTTTCATCCAGCAGCTGTTTGCACATCAGAGGCAAAACGTCTACATCAAATCTGAGAGAACAATTTTTCATGCAGCTCAAAGCAGGTAGGGAACTAGAGTCCTTGTTCTGTCTGGGCAGCAGCCCCAAAAGAGCAGCTCAAGTTTTCTGTGCAGGCTGCTAGAGGTGTGGGGCTAGAGAGCTCCTCCAGGGCACAGATTGTCTTCTTCCCTCCTTTTCTCATGTGTTTGTGCAGGTCTCAGCACAAAGGAAGTCCCATCAGAGCAGAGCACTAGAATTATATAAACGCTTAGTGCTGTTACTATAAATAGTGGCGTACATCCTTATATACTCCTGCCCCTCCCCATGGCAGTTCTGGCCATAAACTCAGGCGGTCTGAACTCAGAAGTGTAGCCGTGGAATTGCACCCTATGCATTTGCTCTTTCTGACATAAGAGCTGTATTCTCTCCCACGGGCTGGTGTCTTCCTTTTTTCTCTGTAGGAAACTCAAAGTGCTTCTGTTTTACAGATCTCTTTCAGGCATGATTAAATTGGCCTGAAAGGAATGGGATTTAACTGAAAGAGCACCAACTGGTACTTTTTAACCATGCCCAGGAGTTCGTGCTTTGTAAATAACAACTGGTGAGCCCATCACTGTGCTCAGTCAGAACTTCACCAGATGAACTTCGAGCTAAAAGCACGCCTTTATCACACTATGTTTAAAGGATAGAAGGCATGTCTTTTAGAAAGAATACCTTTTTCCTTTCCCCAATCTGCTTCTTTTCCATAATTGGCCCTTGTAAGTAGCTGTGTGAACTTTAGTGACAAGGCATGAGAATCAGTTACGCTGCCCTATAACACCCACTTATTTATCTTCACTCTTTTTCTACACAGTGTTTTTTTTTTCTTTTTTTTTCCGCTCTCTTTCTTTAATTTAATACATTGTAAGGACTTTCATATCAGTCCTGAGTAATTCAGGGTGCAAACCCCAAGTAGCACTTTCTGCATCAGATGCAGATTCTGTCTGAGGGAGGGAATCTCTTTTGGAAAGATGCAGCCTTGATTTAAAGACTTCAAATGATCTACCACATCCTGCGGTAGGTTGTTCCAATGATTAATGGCCCATGCTGGAGAAAGTACTGCAGCTTCCAACCATTGGATCTTACTGTGCCTTTTTCTGTTCGACTAAATAGCCATTTGTTATCAGAAATCTCTCTTCCTTATGTAGATACCTGCAGACTTTGATTAAGTCACCTTTTAACTCTTGGATAACCTTAAGAGATTAAGGCATGTTTTCCTGACTTGTTTTCTTTGAATACTTTTTTTTTAAAAACCTTTTCCTAGCTTCATAATATACATCAAGAACTGACCCAATATCCCTGCTAACACTTTCACTAACACTAAATGCTCTGATGCTGCATTTAAGCTCAGACTTTTGCCATCTTTGGTACGCCTAGTCCTGCCTTGTACCACACCAGTGCTGACCTGGCATTGCTGACCGGAGTTCCCAGCTCGACCTCAGCCCTGCCTCAGCCCTATGGACTTGTCTGGGATCCGCAGACTTCTGGCTGGCAGTGGTTGCTGCCCCTGGACCTGCTCTGCTCTGCTTGTCTGGGTGCTGTGTCCCTGCCACCCTCAGCTATGGAACAGGAGGGTTGGTGTCTGCTGGACCTCAATAGGGGAAGGTGGCTTTCAGTTGCCAGTTACTTATTATTGGCTGTTTGCTGATTTTAGTCCATTTAGCGTGTACATGTTGCTTTATCAATGGAACTTGCCATTTCACCCAAAAAACTAAGATCAGGTTTGCTTGAAAAGACTGGAAGTGTGCAGGGAGGAATGCTCTACCACCATCATTTCATTATTTACTGCTTGCCTCCAATATTAAGCTTCCAAGACATGGATGATGGCTCTATTCAGATTAATAGGCTGAATGCCTATTAGTCATCATGTTTACCATTTTAAAACATTTGCATGACCTTAGCCTCTTTTACAGTCCTCTTAGACTCTTCCAGCTTTTCAAAAAGTCAGTGTGTGTAGACCAGAGTGTTCCCTGGCAAGCTGCTTTCATACTCCTGAGTAAAAGTTGGACAGGGCAGTCTATTTGCTGCCGGGTAATATTTCTCTGCTGGCGGATGGGACAAGAAGAGGCTTCACAGCCACTGTGGGATCTATGAGCACTCACATACTCAGCAGCACTGGAGGGAGAAGGACTTTAAAAGGAGTTAAAATATTTGCAGGAAGATTAAAAGATCAGATTTTCCATTATTCTGCTCTGCAACCAGGACAGAGTAGCAGCCCTGGCTGTAAGCCCTCCCAGTATTATGTATATTAAATACCACCTCCATTGAACTTGTCTAATTCATGCCTTGCTTCATCATCCCGGCCCAAGCCTCATCTAGAATTACCACCCAGGCCATGCTCCCCAAGCCCCTTTGCTGAGAAGCTGGAAGCTGCCGCCAGCTCTGGAACAGGCACCAAGAGACCAGGAGCTGCCGTCCCACCGCTGGGGCAGGCACAAAGCAGCCTTAGTGCTAGCAGCAGCACCTCGCTGCTCTGAAAGCTCCTCGGTTCTCACAGCTAAGCAGGCCATGCCCCAGAACTGCAAAGTCTGCATCTTGCAGAAACATTTTCATTCGTATTCTAGTGCAAAAGCTGGAGAACGAACCTTACATTTTTTTTTTTTTTCATTAACAAAGGAAAGCACAGTAAAGCTGGCCCCAGAGTGAGCAATTACTGGTGAAAGAGCAATTGTCTTATGAGCTACCAGACATGGGTAAGTGGTCAAAATAATCCAGATGAGTCTCAAAAAAGAAAAAAAAAAAAAAAAAAAGGGCTGAGATATAATTGAAGTGACCCTTAGTGATACATGGGCAAAACTTTTTAAGTTTTACTTTGTTTTACTTGGGAATACTTTCTGGAAAGATAAATGTAGAATTTTCATAATATTTTAGATAAACTGTACCAATGAGCCATCTACCATTATTAAAGTACACTATGACAAGCTAAAGGTACCCTTTTCAATCTGTAACCAAAATTTCATATCTCTGTACAATTCTTCTTGTGCTTCACTCATCGTTTGCCCCATGCGGAACTTAGTATTTGCATCACCTTATTGGACTGTGCCAGTGAGAAAAACAAAGGCAAAGGGAAACAAGGTAACATTCCTAATAACTCCTGTCTTAGAACAAGATCTCAGCAGTGCACTGTAGTAAAGACCCTCCCATGGTGGGAGTTTGTGCTTCTGCTAGGATATAGCACTTGCTGTGTCTGGGTTAAAGCAGAGCCCCATTGAAGTCAATGGGAGGTTTGTGCTAGAATGTATTTTGTGTGCTGTCACTTGGGCAAATGTCCACCTCGGGCTACAGCAGAAACAGAATCACCACATTTATTTTCACTTCTGACCTGCTGAAAGTAGGATTATATTACTTGTATATTTCATTCTGATTATTTTTCCCCTGATTTAAACAAAGATACTACTGTGTTATAATCTGATACCAAGCACTGCGCAAGAGCTGGGGAAGTCAATTATAACTGAAATTGCAGACTTTGTTTACTGTTGCCTTGCCTTTAACTCAATGTTTTTCTTCATAGGCAATCGAGATATAATTTCATGTCTTCAGCTTGTACTTCTGCGTTTCATGACACAAGCAGTATCACTGCTGACTTTGAATTCCCAGATTGTTCTCATGTCGTGCTACTTCCTTCATGTTATTTAACTCCATTTTTCTCCTGCGTAAATATATCGCATAGGAAAAATGAACATCATTTCTAACAGGTTGTCAAACGAGCGGAGCAGAACTGAGCTTGCTGAGACTTTGCAAACCAACCTCGCAAAATGTTTTTATTATTGTTTTGCTCAGATAATCCAAGGACCCAGAAAGACTCTTCCAGTGCCTGGCTAAATCTGATTTTTGTTTGTGACCAGCATGAATGCTGACCTTTGCCTTCTTGGCTGATCTTTGCATCTCCGAGAAAGTTCACGGAGAGGTCAGCGCGGCACCGACTTCCTCTGTGCGCGCGTGTGCAGGGACACCCCTCTGCCACCGAGCCATCAAAGGGCTGGCCTTGCCCACAAACAGCTTCAGGTTCATTTTTGTGGAAATCTGGACCCACTTATACCAACAGCAACAGAAGTCTGGCAGGTGAAAGGGCACATCCTTTTTTATTTACTCAGCACCCTTGCTGGCCTTACTTTTCACTGGCGATCGCTCCCTTAGCATGAAAGTTTTGTCTCAGCTCTGATACATCCTTAGCTCAAGGGACTGGTGCTACATATTGTGCCCGATTTTGTAAAAATGTGACTAGAGACAACTACAGTAGAAACAGCTAACCTGTTTCCTTTTCCTTAAATACACTCATATTAAAGAGGATGAGTTCTTTCCTTAGATTGTCTTGGTGTAGGTGCATAAGAGAAATAAAAATGATTCCTTGTGCGTTCTTCAGCTGATTCCTTTCACAGATAAGCTCAGTGCTGCTTGTCACCACAAAGAAGGGCTATGAATCTCGTGAAAGCCACACTGCTGACACCGTTGACTACGCAGGCATCCACTTCCCAATCAGACAGCAGAAAGCAGCACCGTTAGAGGGCTTTAAATCTCTGCTCAGGAACTGTATCTACTTACAAACAGCAAGAATAGCCCTAAAATTGTGAAAAATGCACTCGAGTCATATTTAGAATGATTGGATGTGGAGGATATAACAATACTTTTCGAGACTGTAAGCACTGCGTATATTCATATCTCGTGCTATTTATCTTGCAGATATACAGTGCTGGAAGTTGCTGGCTGCAAGCTGGTGAGCTTGTAGCAGGGAGAAGGAAAGATCTCTCCGCTTGTCACTGGCCGTATATCACCACAGCTGTGCCCTTTGATTACACAGAGGGCTCCTCCAGCCATTAATAATAGGAAACACTTTTTGTCTGGTGAATGCATCTCAGTGCCGTCCTCTAACACCTAGGCTTTTCAGTGAGGTAGAAAAGGTAAATTAAAGATGGAGCTTGTTCATTTTACATTACACTTGATGTGTAAACAAGGATAACCTTTGTTTGCCTCAGAAAAGAAAATATGCCATTTCTTTTCCTACCATCACAGTGACTGCTTCTTACAGAAACAATATAGCACTGCCAATTACAACTTGCCGAGGAAGTGACACTAATGAATCACAATAATGCTGCCACAGCATCATGGAGAGTACTGTGACGCCAGCCTTCCAGATTAATTGCATCACGTAGAACAGCACAGCCACATCTGCTGGCCAGGTGTATCAGTGTAAAAGATTTTCCCAGAAAAGCAGAGCTTAGAGGAAATCGATATATAGGCTGAATGAAGCCATTGGTACGAATGCTGCCTTGCCAAAATTAGATTGCTATCTGGAATTGTCACAAGTAATGGATGTTAAGATTGGAAAAGTCTAAAATGGTGTAAATCGTTTAGCGCCAGAGTACTACAAAAGGCATTACAAGCTTGATCTGCAAAATGAATCAAAATTAATGCTAAGCTTGTGTGGTGTGCTGTTGCTCTTGCCTCTTGCAGCACAGTGCACCTGAGCTGCTCCGGAGAGGTGCCTGCAGTCAGTGGGGCGTGGAGGCTCCCTGGATCTGGCCTACCTCGGTCCTTTCTCATAGCATCTTTGGCACAATAGGACCATTCATCTTAACACTGGTTTTAGCCATGTGTCAAAACAAGGTTTGGGATAGTTTGCTTTAACCATCCCAATTTTATATTTAAAACTGATTTAGGAGGAACTTAGGGTAGCAAAAGAAAAAAAGAAAAAAGAAACCCCAAGCCCTTCCAATGCAAAGCCTGCTCTTCCAGAACTCTGTTTCAAGTCCCCTCCTCTTCTGTTGCCAGAAGCAGCCATCTCATCAGTAAGGCAGTAAGGCCACAGCTAGACTTGCGCTGGAGGAAAGGATTCTGCAAAATGCAGTTGTTTTGGAGGAATTCCAAATATCACACAGAAAGGTATCAATCCTGTCCTGCATTTATCCCAAAGCGGTACCCTCTATATTTTGGTAGAACCCACAGTTGCTTCAGTGATGGTCTTGTGACTACGATATGTTCCTCTTAAATCTGCGCTGACAACTTACTTAGGTCACGGAGTCAGAGTTTAATTTCCTCAAGTTAGATTTATTCCCTCAAGCTGTAAAGAAATAAGAAAGCGCATGCATGTTGCTGACTCAAACACAGAGCTGAAAACCTTCAAGGCGGAGGCTTTGGCTTGCATGCTGCTCCTCTTTTTTCAGCCTCAGGTCCCTGCTTCACCATTTGAGGATTTGGAAGCTGAGCCAAGTGTGGGTCACACTGTGGCCTCAGCGGCAGACCTGTGCATGCCTTGCTGCCTCCCTGGGCTGTGCGGATGGCACGCTGCATGGCTCCTCTCTGCAGCACGTCACCCTACAGACCACAGCAACCCTCAGCAAGGCACAGCCTGACCTATGTGAATAGCATAGTGTACCATAAAGTGTTTTATTTTTATACAGTGCTGTTCTTCCACAGGCACATAACCTAGCTATCTGTATGAAAATGTCAGCTATCTGTATGAATACTCAAACAAGAATTAATTAGATGTCATTGATTAAATAAATTTCACAGAGAGAACATATCGGTCAGTGGAATGTACTTTCCTAGAAATGCAGAAGACTATACAAAACTTACTTTTTGCTATTTTTATAGTCTTCCTGCCCCAAATACACTTATTATATTGGCCGCTGAATTTAAATGATGAATTTCTCCTCTTTTAAAGCAAAGAGAAAAAGATCACTAAATTTCTTATTGGGAGATAGTGATAGACTTCTCAAAAAATGCACAGCATCTTGGAAGTTTGGTTTCCTATCACCATTTATATTCCTGAGAAATAGACATGTCTCACATTCTGTAGCAGTGTTTTGTGACATTTGGATTTACAATGTTCAAGTTTAAGTCTCTAGCCCTTTGCAGTCTGTCAAAAACAGCTTCTCCGTCCATTTATTTTTGTCTTCTGCGCTCAGTCTGAATATCTTTTGTAAATTTATACTTGACAACCCTCGTATTTCAGCAGTTGGCTTTGTTTCACAATCTACCTTGCTTGCTCTGTTGCATTAGCTGAAACAACAAATTTAATCCGTGATGTCAATAGTAAATTATAGCAGAGAGGTAATATATGCCTGACATCACTAAGGTCAAGGCCATGGTAAAAATACTGCAAATAATAGATCCAAAGGGTCTTCTCGTAGTGGTAGTTGCTTGCTGCTCATTTAATGTTACGAGAAACAGATTAGTGCCGCATATTGCATTATGTTAGCCTTTTAGTTACAGCTGGCATAAACCTCCAGCTAATGTAAGAGTGCTCCCACAACATGAAAAGAGGTTCCAAAGAAGTTTGCTATGTCATTATATTTCATATTTTCTAACTGATAAATAATTAAAACAAGAATTACTTTACTGAAAAGATTCATTTAGAGCATACATTTTCCATTACTCTAACTGTTTGAAGGGGTTGGGGGAAACGTTTATTGCATACCTTACCCAAACTACCTTGCCATTAAAGTATCTAAATTACCTCAGTGAATTCTAAGCACAGAAGTGGTTGATGAATTGCTTTTTGCATAAATGCACTTTCCCTTTGCTAGAACCTAATTTTGTGTATAAATACACACACACACATACACAAATGCACACACGAAATAAAGCAGCTACTGAACTCTCTCAAGAAGAAAAATTGAAGCCTGGAATTTTCTCTGTGTAATGAAGTTTTTCTAAACGTTGCTTGTATTATAAGCATCCTTGGACTCTCTGAGGACAAGCCAAAAATGGGTTCTCTCTACAATGGCGAAAGAGCAGTTAATGAATCATTTTCTCCTGTGTGAAAGTGCTCATTCCTGTTAATTTATCCATGTTTACAGCCACAGCTTTTTTAATATCAGAATTTGTTTTCAGTTCAAAAGCCCATTTAGTGCCAAAGGGAAAAAAGAAAGAAAGAAAGAAAGAAAGAAACAAAAAACAAACAAACAAACAAAAAAAGCCCACACCAAACTAAACCAAACCAAACCAAACCAAACCAAGAAAAAAAACCACCATTATTTGTTTTATCTGGCATAATGAGCATCAACAACCCAGGATTTTCAGTCTGCAATTCATCCCTTTAACTTGGCTCTGACGTATTTTCATACCTTAACAAGAAGGGATGGGCCAAGTTAAAAAAGCTGCAGAATTTACTGGAGTGTGGCTACAACAGCAGGCTTTCCATGTGCCCTGGCTAGAGGCATGCCGTTTGATAGCTTTGCCTCTCAGCAGAGCAGCTTTGCTTTTGGTTCTGTGTTGCTAATGCTGAATGGCGGAAGGCTTGGGCATGTCCTACCTCAAGAAGGTGTGCAGCCCTGTCAGGTGCAGGAACATGTTTGACCCTCCTCAATCAGTCTTAACTACAAACCCCTGCTTTGGGAATAAAGGCATTAACCACCTCTGCAGGAGCCTTGATCACTGTGTGTGTTTGTTGCCTATGTTCTTTACTGCTTCATTCAAATCCATGCCAGACTAAAGTGACCAAAAGTTATTTGTCACTGCAACCAGTGCTCTACATGCGATGAGTCGATGGGTTTGGTTCTGTTCCTGTTGGTCATGCATCTGCACTGCTTTTCGCCCATTGTAATACATTTTGTTGATGCCTCTGTTGGTCAAAGCAGCAAAGAAATGAAGTGACAGAATGATGACAATCCTTTCTTGAGGTTGTCTGGCAAAGTTGAGTGAGGCATAGTCACAGCAATCCTTTCTTGAGGTTGTCTGGCAAAGTTGAGTGAGGCATAGTCACAGCAGGGAATTACTTGAAATTATGCTTTTAACCTCTGAGCTGTTTTTTTTTGGGAGGGCAGTTTTCATTACTGATAATCTGGTGATCAGCTTCCTGGAAGGTATTGCTTTAAGGATGTAAATATTAAGAGGAACCCCAAACACTGAAGTTCCTGTGATATTCTCTTATAAGCAAACAAAAACTAGAAAAGGGAATCGGTTGCTCTTGGAACCAATCAGCAGTCTCAGTATGGGCTGCTTTGATAGCTATTTAATCTCACCCATAAAAGAAGTTTAAATAATGTTGTTATGTGCCGATGCTCTTAGCACTTGCTTTGGTGCATGATGTATGGCCAGTGTCTGCTCCAAGAATCAACAAATGTGCATTATTCCATTAGCAATTTTCTGTTTTCTACAAAGCTTTACAATTTATTAGTGTTATTTATGTTAATGTACTACTGCCTTATTTTACATATTTATAATATCTTCTTTCCTCTGCCATGAAAAGCAACGAAAGGTTTAAGTATTGCAGCTCGGCTCAGCTTACATAACATTTACTAATATTCTTTCCAAAAGCAGTGTCATAAAAGAGTCCTTTCTGAGCCTGGAACTGCTGTTTTAGCTTACTGAAACTCTTACTGACATCAAAACAAGACCGAGGATTTTCCAATCCTCTGCACCTTCTTCCCTGCTGTTTTTCAGAAAGGATGAGAAACTCCAGCTGCATGAGTAGAGATGACCTTTTTCCAGTAAAATCTGGGAAAAGCGTAGGAAGAGGAAGAACATCAACAAAAGGTTTCTTGCCTTGAAGATGTGGATAAGAATGTTTCAGTAGGAGGAGGAACTCATTGGAAGCAATGTGGTAGAGTCCTGCAGGGTTTCTAAATGCTTATTTATTCAGCAAAAAGGTAGCTGATATCACTGGTTATCCATCAATTCATTCCTGAACCTGTGTTATGCAACAAGGTACACAACTACTTAGACAAAACTATTTACTTCTGACTGTTTTTCCTTGATTTCCCTAGCATATGGACCTCAAGGCCAATGACAAATTCTGAACATTGTCAACATCATGGCTGCCTGATAGATTTCCTAAATATGTCAGATTTCCTAAATATATCATTTCAAGGCGTCTCCATTACACCTACCACATTAGCTCTGCCTGTACAAGTAATTTACCTCAATGATGTCACTCTGGGCAGATGCAAGCAAAGGTAACATGTTCCTGTTTTTTGTTGTTGTTGTTGTTGTTGTTTTTTTAAATACATATATATTTATATAAACATATATTATTTTGGGTGTTGACTGTATTAGGTCAATACTAGAGCATGGCTAGTTTCATCTCTGCCCAGCATCACAATTCAAGGGCATGTGTGTGAGGTGATGAGAGACAGTTTAATATTTCAGGATGCAAATCGTTTGTTGGTTCCCCATATGTAATTTCACTTTATATTTTTAGCAATGCTTATGTACCCTAACCAAATCTAATCAATGTTTTTGGACAGATTCTACTCATTTAACTAAATGTCACCTCAGCAGGGCTGAAGCTCATTAGTATCTAATGTCCGTTAGGTGGCCTGTGTGTAGAGAGGTATCAGGGCTGATGTATTTCCAGATATTTTATTGAATTTTCAGACATTTCTAGTTGCACAAATGCTCTTGTGGGTGGACATGTCCCTGAAAACAATGACAGAGAAAGAACATATTTTATTAAATATGTTAATACACTATTTAGGACACATATCTGCTTTACCTGTAAAACAGTTTCAAATGCCTTTTGATTAGCCGCAGACCATATCTGACTTCCCCTGTTCTGCCACTACAATGTCACTCAGCTTAAGCCACATCAGCTCCTAAATCGCTGCGTGAAACAGTGATGAAGTATGCCATACATATGACAACCCCTTATTAACTAGAAATTGCATCAATGCTGACAACTCTCTTTGTACAGGCCACCTTACAGACTTAGTGAGTTTCAGGCTCTGCTGAGGGTCATTGATTCACCTCAGTGACAGACAGCTGTGCCCTTTTTTCAATGCCCCAAACATTCCCAGTTCCAGAAAGCACCTGTGGACCCTCGTTCAATGGCATCCAACACATTTTCACTAATTTGTCTTTTCAATGGATTTCATTATTATTCTTGGCATTTCTGAAAGCATTTCTCAGATAGGGAAAAATCCTGTCCTTTCCAAGGACATTTCCAAGGCTTTGGATTATTTAGGACTCAATTGATCATGAGTAATATTTATGTAAAGGTAAATTTCTCTATATCAAAAAATTTAAGAGGGCTAGAGCTTGCAAATGGCACCTAAGCTTCAGTTAACATCAATTTACCTTTTATTTTTTTTCTGAATGCTCTGAAAGGAGAAACTTCACCTCAAAAATAACAGTTCAGAATCACTCATCTTATGCTACCAAACAATAAAAAGCCTACCATTATGTTGAAACACCCATAATGTTCATGATTCTCCTTTGAATATGGGAAGCCTCTTAAGAGTCCTGATGGGATGTCATACCTGGCCAGGGTTGATGGGATGACAGGGTTTCTTTGATCAGGTAAAATCTGATCTACAACGGTAGAGCAAAATGTTCACCTTTACAGAACAAAAATAATGTCTATGCTGCTGTAATAATGCCACTTCCTATAAAACCTCTGCCACTTTAACTAAATGGGAGCATCTATACTGATTTCAGATGGGTTTGGGATCTCATCTATAATGTCAGAGTTGAGATTATTTTAGTTATCCTCCTGGAATGAAATGCTTTCATAAACTGGCTTAAAAATAATGTTAACAGATCCCATGCAAAAGTTGTTGTTTAATTTCATTTTCAAACTAAAGCTGGGTGTTTAATTCCTATTTGGAGAACTGACTACAAAATGAAGTTTTCTAAGCTGTGACTGTTGGTAGCAACAATGCTAGTCAGAAGCTAGGCACTATTTTGTTCCAAAGGACTTGTGGATTCCTTCCATTAGAGTCCATCCTCACAGGTTTTCCTCTGCAAGCAAGCTCTCCCCACCAGGAAGGCTTCTTTTTCAGAAATACTTTCTGAGAGGAAGGCTTTTGTGGTGGGAAATGCCCACCACATAGGGAGATCATAAGACTGCCCTCTGGAGTTCTTCACATCCTTTCATACAAAGAGTGTGCAGATCAATGTTCTTCAGGTGAGATGGATTATCTAAAGTATGGGAAAGGCATCATTTAGTCTGGGAGGTCAGATCCTCCTGAGAGTTCATCTCCATCCCCTCCTCTTCCTTCACTGCACATCCTTCCCACCTGTGTTCCTCCTGAGGTGCCGCAAGAGCTTTGCCTGCCTGACGTGGGGTCTCTCTAGCTACTGCTTGTCCTTATCCCAAGTAATGAGGGTCATGGAGCTGAATTCCTCCTTCGTGCCACTGCATTGGCCAGAGGATTTACCCCAAAGGCATGTGGCAGTGACAGCAGGCACAGGAGCAGTGGGGGGATTTTTGACTGGGAAAGCAGTGTGCACAAGGATAATACTTTTTGGAAGAGCTTGTATCAGGACCCAGAATGTCAATGGCTCCTCTATTCACAAGCAAGCCAGTGCCCACACTTATGATTCCTGTCACAGTGCTAGAATATACACAACTGCCCCCATCACACACACTGCAACCTTGCTCCTAGAACTTCCAGTCTCTCCACATGGCAACCTTTCTGAATTAAAAATATAAATACATCCTTCCAAGGGAAAGAAAATAAGAGTGCTGTTTTCAGCAGAAAACCCAGCTGATTTGAAAATAAATATAGGGAAAATATATAGCAACCAAGAGTAAACTCTGTTTCTCTTCAAACCTGTAAAACTCCAAAAACCAAATAGTCTCAAAATGTGCTCTCTGTCTCTGGTCTTCCAGCAACAAGCTCACTCAGAGCTCAGAACACCGGCAGAAATGAATTACAAGTCAGTTCATGGGGAAAAAAAAAAAAAAAAAAAAAAAAAGGAGTAATTTCTGTCTTGTTTGCAGAACTGTATATTTTGCTAGGACTTGAAAAACACTGCTTTGGATTTCCCATTTAAATTGCTCAAATATCAGATGACTTCTTCAGGGACATCAAGGAACAAATTAAAATGCTGTTTATGGCCATTGAAACACTCTAAAATCATACACTAATTCTTACAAATATGTTATTCTTATAGATGTAACCATGTGCTGCTGCCGTAAATCATTATTTGCATTGAAGCAGCCTTAGGGCTGTATCTGAAAGAGGAGACTGAGGAGGGCCTGCTCCAGCTGTGTCTAAGCCTCTTTCAGGTAAGACCCAGACGTGCCTGGGTTTTCTTCCTCCAAGTCCTCATCTTTCTTTGCCCTCATATTGCCACAGCTGAAGGATGCAGCTCCGACGGAGCCCTGAGTACCCCAAAGCTGTCTCATCAGGGTTTCTATGTGCCCACTCTTGCCATGTCCCATCAGCTGCTCCAAGGACCAGCTGTGACCTGGACCCCCTTGTGCTAGGAACCACACAAACCCAGAGCAACTTTGAAAATCTGTGTGTTCGTGCTTTACAGCCTTTCGCATTAGATATTTCACAGATGAAAGGTAGACATCCACAGTGTGCAAGAACCAAGAGAAGGAATAAATACAATGAACTTCAGAATTTTTTTTTTTTTTCTGTGAGTTCAACGTATTTTTTAAATTACCTTAGTACTTTGGAAGGTAGCAAAGCCAGGTGAAGAGGTTCAGACACTTTCCTATGGTAACCTTGATTATGTAAGCAATAGATAACGTGCTGTATTTTTGCCAAAAAAAAAAAAAAAAGACAAAATACTATTTTGTAGCATATGCATAGGCAAAGTGAGGTTTACATTGCAAAATGCATAACCAAATGCTGAAAGGTTTGATCTTGCTCAGGCATAAAAAAGTAGGCTGTTTCTGATGGCTGGGAAGTTTCTGATTAGAATTTTTTGTGCTTATTTCTCATAATGAGACATTTTCAAGGGAAAATTTCAGTAACTCGTTTGTACTGAAAGGTTTCCTAGCTCCATTTTGCTGTTAAAACCAGGGATAAAAGGGAATGGGCAGACAGAGCACAGCCTAGCAGGAAGGTCACACACTTGAAACAGGAAAGACCGGCTTGGATGTCTCTGCTGTCCTCGAGCCAATCCAAAGGCTCACAGCATGACCTGCAGAATTCCAGATCAGATCTATGATCTATTTGATCCACTTATGTGTTCCCTTATTTTTTTTTCCCACTCACAGTTTACAGACGTTTTTTTTTCCTTCTTTTTCTTTTGCGTTTTTTTTTTTTTTTTTGAAGTGCCTTGGTCTTATCCCAGCACAGAAGAGCCAACTGTTACAGACTTTGAAAAGTCTTGTGGGCCCAGAGAGCAAGGTTTTTTGCCCAGCTCCAGGGGTCATTCCCCTCATCTCTGCATGTGGGGAACTTCCCATGTGCTTTATGCTGGGGCTTCCAGCCGAGAGGTTACCTCCTATACATATAAGCCCATATTCTGTGAGTTCTCTCTAACAACTGAGGCAAACATTAGCTCTCTTCACCTGGTCTTCCAAAAACAAGGCAACACCCCAAGCCTATTTAAAGCATCTCTGTGACTGCAAGAAACAGGTCTGGGCCTTGCCATCCCTGCCCAAGGCCTGGGCATTTAGAGCGGCTTATGATTCACTTGCAGAACACTACAAAAATTCAAGACCCTCCTTATAATATGTACAGGAATTTTCTGCAAAAAGCCTGTAAAATATCTTACATTTTGTTCATCTTGGCATTTGCATCTGCTCTGCTGGCAGGGAGTTCTAATTGTCAGGGACACAATAGGCTGTGCTCTTATCTGTGATTAATAGACATGATCTTTCCAGAATGATAAATGCAGGTAAGTAAAGTCTCCGTGACTGTATCTATGCTACATCATAGATTATCAAAACCCCTACAATGTGGACATGATAATAAGCATCTGTGGTGTCTAAAAGTGCTGGCTAAGAGTTCCTAATGTCTGGAATTTGATTTTTATGATTTTTATGAGGCACTGAAATTCAGTTTTTCAGTTTCTTAGCTGTTGCTCAGCTCTCTGTTCTAGTGATTTCCTCTGCGTTCCTCTTCGAGACTGCCTTTAAGCAGAAAGAAGGACCCATTCCCTTTGCAGCAAGACAGCTGGGAGACGTGGCAGTTGGGCGAAGCATGCACTGTCCCCCCTGTGAATCCTCTTGGGTGTGATGGATTTGGAACAATATATATATATATATATTTTTTTTCATGTAGCAATATTTCAGGAGGCTGAGGTCCTCTGAAAGTTGCTGCAGCAATGATCTGCCAACGTTAATATATTTCATGCCATCCAATCATGAGGGGGAAAATGGTGGTTGCAACTGACAACCAGTGTGATTAAAAACACCCATTAAAGAGATTAAGAATCTGCAAATGCCATGGTACGTAAGACGCAGAGCACTGCACTACTACGCAGATGGCAACATCTGTAGCAGGGATGTGACATTCAGAAAGGCGCAACAAGTTTCTCAGATGCTCTTGGAGTCTGAGACGCAGGCCACACACTGTGAGCAGATGGCTCCACTATGCTTCATCATACACAGAAATACTGATCTGTTGTCATGCCATTGTGTAGATTTTTGTTGATAGCAGGTTAATGGCATTTGGCAGTAACCATTGTGCAGCCTTTTTTCCATTTTTTGATGACATGGATTATTTTTCCAGAGAGCCACACAGTGTGGCATTGAGATCCCCTCTCTGGTATTTCCTCAGACCACCTTGGTAGGTTTGGGGAGTTTGTGAGGGAAGGAAAGGAGCAGCTCAGCTCTTCTCTACTTGCATGGGAGCCAGGGACCAAGCAGGAGGTTTTGGCTGACACACAGCTGTCTGAGGCAAGCTCTGTGAGCAGGAAGTTTTCAGCACTTGGATCCTGAGAAGCATTATTTTCAGTGCATATGTCCTCCACCAGTCAGAATAAGAATGAAACATGGTGGAGAAACTTGACTAAAGTCAACACGAGAATCGTATCTGCTATATTGTCTTGAGTTCGTGCTAAACTTAAGGCAGAGCAGTAACAACCAGAAGAGCTTTCCAGCAAAGACTGGTTCAAGGTGCCTTGAACCTCTGCTCTGATGTTCCCAACAAGTGACACACTCCTGGAGACAGCTGATGGTTATGTTCTGTGTCCTTGAAGTTTTATCTGCTTAACTCACCAAAGAGTCTCTCTTCCACAGTGGCAACTCTGCTTGTCCAAAGTACTTCACCTGGCAGACCCAAAGAAGGCATTCATAAGAAAGAGAAGCAAAAAAGATCTGCCACGGAAGGGTTCTCTGTCAGAAGAAATGTTTGAGTCCATGACTGGCTGTATCCACTTTATAAGTCATATCTTTTAATTCAACCTTTATTACACCAGGGTTTACAATCTATCTAATGGTTAGGTCTCCTCCAAGATTAATTAGTTACTACAGATATCCACTGCCATTTCTGTATATCAAAAATTCTTAATCTTGTAATGCATACCAACAAAATGTGGGGAAGACCATCTTCTAAATACTGGTGATAATGACCAGGATGGTAATATTCAAGCACATTTAATAAACACATTTGTTTCTAAAAACCACATCAGTCCTATAATCTTTGAGTACAGAAATACGATATACAATCAGTTTTATTAATATGAATGAAATGTCCTCTTCTGTTTCTAAATAACAAAACATAGAGTGAGAAGATTAATTATCAACAAATTGAAAAATTGGCAGGCAAAAGTACTGTCAATGGATCAACAGGAGAGAGGAGCGAAAAATATGAGAAATTGTGGGACAGCTGCAAAAAAACGCCCACTGCAGCCACGTGGGCATTACTGAATGACATATGTGTGGAAGACCTAAGTAATTACTTTTGTACCAGCTTGAGGACGTTTTAATAGGTTGGACAACTGTAGAAGACATTTTGGGAGATGCTTTAGACCACTCACCTGACTAAACCAATTAAGCACGTGTTTAAGGGACTTGCTGCCTTGGGATCTTAATTATTACGGACAATTTCCATGTGGGTGTTTGCTTTAACATTGTCTCCTGCTGGAGAACAGCTGGCTGCAAATGGGCTGGCAAGGTAAACAGAAACAGGCCTGCGATGCCTAGCAGCTCCGACAAGTCTCGTCACCAGCACAAATCTGTTGCCAACCTGACAGGCATAAAATATCTTGGAAGGATCCACATTTCATTGCAGTTGTGCCTCGCGGACTGTGTCACACTCCAGCAGCAAGATATTCAGGGCTCAGTGGTACAATTGCTATTGTACGTCAAACACAGAGGGAAGAACTGAGACTCTTACCAAATAATCTCTCTTTTGAAGTTTGTAAGTTAATGTGGTTTTTGTGAATAAACCAATGCTGTGTTAGTCTACAGTGGAGTGCCGGCAGAACTGGCTGGTGCTGTGTTAGTAAACCTCAACGGCTTATTATTTCTGAGTTAATTGCTATTTGTCTAAGTCCAAGAGTGATCCAAGTGATTAGCAGGCAGCTATAGAAAGAAAAAAAAAATAAAGCATTTCCCTAAATAGCTGAAATAAAACAATTGGGAAAAAGAAAGGGCAGGCAGCAGTGGATATGTAGTATGCAGTGGAGTTGGGCTGTGAAATAAGGGCTTGGTGTGCTGGGCTTTCAGTATATTCAGCAAACAGCCAGGGATGTTGGCCACACCGTTGCCAGCACCTAATCTTGTGCTGGGAAAAGAGGGGTATAAACCTGCTACTTATAAGCAGCTTTTTAGCCTCTGATGAGCAGAAGAACTGAAATAGAAGCGGTGATTATGTTTCTGTAATTTTCTCCTGGAAACCCTGTGTTTGTTCTTTTTTCGATCCTGGATTCCCCTGCGTTGCTAACTGTACTGGCACAAGGAGCTAGCGGCCGTGTGCACCTGTGGGGCATATTTCCAGTGATGAGTAGCTGATAAAAATCAGCTCCTTCCAAGTAACTGTATTGCTATTTAATCCAGAATGCAGGTCAAAACCATAGCTGGCATCATGGCCCAGGTTTTGCATCCAATTTCATTGCCTCTCACAAAGCTTGAGTGTGTATAGCTGGTAGCCCAAAACAAGGCCATATTCTTTTGTCTTGGTCCCTTGCTTTGGGAACACATGTTGGTCTGTCAGACAGACCCACTCAGCTATTCATCTGCATTCCTAACTTTTAAATGACTACTTGAATCCACTTAAAAAAATACACACAGAGCCATGGGAAGGCAAGGCTACACAGAGTATAGAGTCACTCCACAGTCTGGAGTGACTAGAGAGAACACATACAGAAAGAGATGAACAACAGGTGTACTACAGAAAGGTTGTCTGAAATACTGAGCAGACTGGCAAAAGAAAGCAAATATCTAATGATGGTGCCAAGGTTCTGAGCCTGATAGATAAGAGAGTTGAGATGACTGAGAAGACAGGTGGGATGCGATGGAGAAAATTAAGAGAAAAAATAACATACTTTTTGTTTGGAGAACAACAGTCTAATGCAGTCACCGGGAGCAGACAGCATAGAAAGCAGCAGGGGCAGGAGTGTTGGATAAGACAAAGATACAAAAAGCAGGCTTTGGGGTGCAGCTGGAGAAGGTGAGTTTGAAAAAGAGAGCGTGTGCTAAAGTACATGAATAAGGAGCTTCTTCCTCTCTGACAATGAGTTAAGTATGAGCATTGGAAGCCTGTTTGCAAATGGCCTAAGATAGATCCTCAGCAGAAGAAAATGGAATAAATTTCAAAGTTAAAACACCAGCCTTTAAGCAGTGGCCTAGCATAATTGTACTCCACGTGGAGGCAAAGCCTACAACAGATAACCAGCCCATCAGAAAACCATGCTGATGCACAATGTCAGGGTACTACTGCATGTGGTGGAGTGGCAAAAAAAAGGTCAGCCAGAAGTTCAACTTGTCCATCAGTCTCATGTGGAGAACTTATCAATGGCATGGGCTGCCTGGTGGTCGTACCTGGGAGGCATTGCCCTTGTAGCCTCCCTTTTCACAGACAGCAGGATGCCTCTGTCTGTACAATTCTGGTCTCAATAATCTTAAACTTGTAATGAACTGACCTACTTGGCTGGCAGGGCTGGAGCACGAAATGGAAAATTCTGAAATTATGTTCAAAGAGCAGAAATAGTGTTCTGGACCACCAGGGTTCACAGCAACTATACAGCAGCACTGAAACAAATGTAATTATATTTTTTACTCTCATAATCCACAGAGACTTAATACTTCCTAGCATGTTGCTGTACCAATCAATAAATAACCAACATTTTTCTTATTTCATTAATTTTCAGACTCATTCATTTGTTCCATCTCCCCTATATTTTTACCAGCATACACAAAATAAGATGTTTAATATTTAATCAGTATGGGAAGATCAGCATTTTTGGAAGTTGTTGCACTTGAGTGAAACTTCAAGTTTCACTGCTGGTCACCATGTAAGGTAAGGCCATACTTTATCTCAGTTTATCATTCTGCAGACTGGCTTCACCTAGCACGTACATGCAGAGGATTAAAATTTAAAAAGCATTCTTGAAGTCACTGGGCCAAAAAGCATGATGAAGATATTAGTTTACATCTCTTTTTTGGAGCAGTTCAGGATGGTGCAGTAATCCTAGCATGATCCTGCACTCACAGACTTCTCAGTGACTGAAGGAATGTGCTGTGTAACTACCAATTATGTTGCTACAGGTCCTGAATGGCACCATTTTGTTGTTAGAATGAACAAAGGATGCCTACGAGGGAGTGAAATGTAAGGTGCTGAGAGAGGAAAGTTTTCTGTGGCATGCTGGGGGAATGCGGGCAGCAAGGCTAGCATGACAGATCGTGATGAATGATGTTACATGCAGAGAGGCTGGGCCAGATGTGTGCATGCAGTGAACGTCTGTCCTCAATGAGCTGGGCAACTTAATGGGACTGAGCAAAGAAAAGCTCCTTTCTAAGATGGGATTTCATCCCCCTTTCTGAATTGTCAGGACCTTTCATTTAAAATGCTACTCTTGTAACAAGGATGACCATGGGCTACAGTGCATTAACCCATTTTGATGGGTTAGGGCAACACAGTAGAACAACTTCATTGCAGACTGGAGTGACACAGGCTCGCTCCAAATCAAACACTCTGAAACTGTTTGCTGTTGAGAAAATAATCTCTACCTCAATTTTCAGCAACCAGCACAAGCAAATCTGACTCTAGCTATACAATGCAAACACTGAAATAGATGCTAAAAAAATAAAAAAAAAGTTATTTCATTTGGGAAGTTATTAAAAATACATTTATTTAGGCAAATTTCTGGGTAAATAAAATATTTGGCAGAAGTGTTTTGCCCACCTCTGGTAGCAATGCTGTATGACTGAAATCTTTTATAAGCAAGTAATATTTATTTCCAGAACACAGCTAACATCATATACTGCTGAATATTTGGACATATATTATTGACAGTTATACGGGGAGGAATAAGGTTAAAGTGGCAATCAGGTAGAGTTTATGCCAGTAATCACACTACTTCTTACACCAGTCATCCAGAAAAGAAGTTAAGGAAACTACTGAAGTTTCCCCTTGGTTTCCTTTCCATTGCAGTTTCCCCTCTTTGCTAATGAAATGCACATAAACATGCACAAATAGCAAAGGCTTTTTTGTGTAGCTTTGTAACAACATCTCCTGTGCCTGCATCCTTCTGTACTGAGAAAGCTTTTTTATGTTACAGGCCATCTCCAGCACTGTTGGGAGAAAATGTGTTATGAACTGTTAGGGGTGGGTAAGCTTGGCACCAGAATAATGTCACATTGCAGCCCATAGTCATGAGATAGATATAAACATTAGAGGCAGCACTGAAAAATCTGGAAAGTTTGTGTGGCTCTAGACTGAAGAAAGGTCTGTGTCATAAAGCCAGGGCTGATAGCAAGAGCAGAGCAAGCCCATGTAGGACAAAAGCTTGCAAAAGTATTCTACAGCTTTCTGCTGCCTGGGTTTCTTGAAGAACAGCATTTCTGTATAAAGTGGGTGATCTTTCAGTTCTTTTTTCCTTTTGACTGGCAAAATTTCAAGCAAATTAACAATAAAATCAATTCATGTAAACTTTATGTGATTTTTCGTTGGCTGTCAAGGACAATTAGGACCTACCCGATAAAGAAGCACATTTCCCTCCTGCATCCATTCTTTATCTCAGTGTATTACGCTGAGGTGTCCTTTCAGTGGGTGTTTGATGAAGAACAATCATTTTTTTGAGGCCTTTCGAAGAGACAAAAGTTAATTGGTCCCACTTTACTGACCTACATCAGGTAATTTATCTAAACACTGTAATGTAGTCATATATAAAATGGCAATTCCTTCACTGCTCAAGCAATGTAGCAATTACCTTTATTTATTTATTTCAACTTGCCAGAGATGTCAGTCATGGGGCTACACTTAAAAGTGTATCAGCAGTTCCCTTTTCCAGGCAATTATATTTTAGAAAGCTTTAATTTTGTTGTACCTAGATGTAATCATAGAGGAAATATGTCTTTAACAATGAATTAAAATTGTTTGGATACATTAAAGTCACAGAGAAGTACAAAATTAGGATGAAAACTATTATCAGGACAGGATTTTATTATGAAATGCTCATAAGCAGCTTGGTATTTTAATATTTTTATGTGGTTATACAACTGTCAGCAGTTTCCTTTCTATTTTCTTTCTCTTCTCTGGGTCATTGGGCAGAATAACAAGTAAGATTTGTAGTTCTTACCCACCTACTATGCTGTTAAAGTTTCTTGCAGATATGCCTTTGATTTCCAATTTATTGGCTCATACAGTATATTATAAGCCAGCAGTTGTATATACAAGAAATAGGAAATGTGGGCCAGTAACTGAATAAAGCCTCTAAGTAGTTTATGTGCTAAAGTAAAACGTACTGTTTCAGCTGCAACACATGCCAAGGCACGTACTGATATCTACCCCAGCCCTTTGATGGGAACTAGTGGCCATGCACAGCCTCTCTGTGTTCACTGGAGCTTGTAGAACTAAGTGCAGAACCAGGGTTTCATGGTCTCCTGGGTCTGCCTAGGCTTTAGAATAACTTTCCTACTGCAATCAATTGAAGAACCTGCTTATTTATGTCAAGAGAGCAGACTATGGCCTTTGGCAGATAATCTTGCCGTTTTCCATGGAGTAAGTCACAATCTAAAATGCACGACTAAAAGACATTAAATTATAGTCATGGAGTGAATGTCATCATTACGAGGTTCAGTTGCAGTATGTCAGAGAACGTAGCATTGGGTATTCACGGTCTGCATCAACTGCAGGGGTATCTTTTGTCAGCCTTTATTGATGGTCAATGTATGTGCAATGCTCAGAGCAAGTAGCTCAGAAGGGCATCTGCAGCCTGGGGCTTGATCCTCAGAGCCCAGAAAGCTGAAATTCATCCTAAACGGTATTTTCTTATGCTGGGTGGCAAAACTGGCCATGGAGATCACCCAAGACTACACTGGCATTCTTAGAAGAGGTATCACAACTTGCAGTCCCCAGCATATTAGCAAGGTCTGAGGAGTCAGTTCAGTGAGGCTGAGTGTACAGTCCTTCTCTCCCTGTCTTGTATGGGAAAAATATCTATCTGACAGGAATGGGACTAAAAGAAGCAAACATTTGCTAGATTTCAAAAAGATGACGTCGTTGAAGATGGATGATGGTGAAAAATGGTGGTGGTACTCCAGAGACCTTCAGAGAACCACAACACAGCCAGGATCACCATCAAGAGTCACAGAACTAGGTAAAAAATATACTTTTTGAAATACCTAAATATGTTGGCCTCTGGTCTTTGGTAAATATTATGTAGTTCTTTTTTTTTTTTTGTCTCAGAAGTAAATAACGAACATTTTATAACCATCAAGAAAATTCTCTGCTTTCTCCACTTCAGGTCATCATAAGAAGAATAGAAACGACACATAAGTAGATGGACTGATGCTTTTAACATTAATATATATTTTTTTTCCTTTCTGCATTTGGAAATCATAGAAAAGAAGGCAGCTATACAACTTCAAAGCACTTTCTAGCACTGCATGTCATTAGAGATATTTCAGCTGTTCTTCCTATCCCAACAGCTCTGGCTTTCACATGCTGGACACACTAAACAATGGTAAGTAGAGAATGGATGACACTTTGCTCACACAGTAGAACGTTGGTGTAAGTACATACCCGAAGGGACATGCCTTCCAATCTGGTTTCAGAGGCCTGCCTGCTCTGCTTGCACTACAATGACATGAGCTCTGAGGCTTCCCTGGCTAGGGGGCTGAAGGTGTTAATTGTGATGGAGGGAGGGCTGTGCGTGGGTGGTGCTGCTGAAGAGCCCTCAGCGAGGCAGACGAGGAGGCAGATCCACACATATTCCTCATGGTTGTTGCTCACCCCACCTCCCTCCCAGGGCACACCAAACATGTTCTGGTTCAGCTCCGTGCACAGTGCAGCACCAGGGGGCAGAGGGACAGGAGCCAGATGCCTTGGCACTAAACCATGAAGCAAGGAGAAGTCCTGAGAAGTTTGTATTTCCTCTGCACATGGACTGACTCTACCAGCAGGCCAAGCAGTTTAGCCAGTTACTTGTACTGGCACGGCTTGCCATTAAATAGTTAATACTGCCTTACGCTGAATGCATTGTTATCAGGCCTCTAAGGTATCACATTTGATGGGCATGGTTCACACTTCTCAGAACCATTATTTCAAGCTTCCTGCAAGCTCCTTAGTTTACTCAGGCTTCGTATTATCCCAGTTATTTTTGCAGCTACAAAGGCTGGAAATGCAAGGCCAAGTTCTCTTCCAGGAAGACCTGGCGCAGGGCCGCATGCCTGCAGGCCGCAGCACCCACCCTGGCTGTGAATGGGCTCAGGAGAAAATCCTGCCTGGCGGACTGGGGACTCAGCCCAGCTCCAGTTACGAGCAAGAGCCTGGCCAGCCACACTAACATGTCACTCCTTCAGGTCTATGGTAAAACGCTTTAGCCATTTTGAAAGCCATGATCTTTCTTATGCAGCTTACATTGCAAAAATCTCCAATTTCTTTTTTCTTTCCCCTGCGGCCCCGCCACCCAGGTGTTACCGTGCCACCAGAACACCAAGTTCGGTGTCGGCAGGCAGGAACTTGCAAACGAGATTGACGCAGCAGCTGATAACATTTTATTCAGCTTGGGCAAACATAGGACCCAAGACACAGAGTGTCATGAGGCACAAGCTGAAGGGAAGGTGGGGAAGCTGTACTTCAAAGCCAGGAAATAAGGACATTCTTTCACAACAGCAGGTATGCGTATGGAAAATTACCTACAACAAGGAAAATGTGAAGCTGGTATTTTCAGGATTATATTTGTTCCAGTTTAATAGTCTGTATCTGGTAAATATTAAAACAGTCCTAAGCAATGCTTCTGTAGTTGAAGATAGGTCAGATTTTTTAAATTGCAAACACAAATTTCAGGGCATATAATTCAATCATGTAAAGCCACACCAGCCAGAAGCTTGCAATCTAACTGCCATGCTGGGTGCAATTCCTCCTCCCCTACACAAGACTGTACAAAGCAGCCAAGTTGGTTTTAGTTAAATAACTATATGTAAAAAGAAATTTACTTGGTCTCAGTTCAAATATTGCCCATTTTCCCTTTGACAAGAAAGAGAAGGATTTAAAACAAAGATGAGAATTTAAGAATGGGCTCTTTCTCTAATAATATCCACTAATTGCTGTGGATGTAGATCAACTCATTTTCATAATTATTTCCAATGCGGAGCTCTGTCAGCATCTGGCACCGTCAGTGGGATATTACTGGAATACACAGTAAGGAATTTAGTCCAATGAGGATATTAAGTCCCAAAGATGCTAGTGAGGCTTTCCACTCTAAGATATGCACAGTGCAGATTCTGCTGCTAAAAAGTAGCAAAAGATCTTGTCTACACATGGAGTTATTCCTCCAAAATTATGTCTGGATCCTCCCTATTCCAGAAAAAAAAAAAAAAAAAAAGTGTGTTTGATGCTGTGCTTAAGTCATTTTCACCGTAAATAAAAATATCTGAAAGGAAGAAATTTTATTCTAGAATGAGTCCATACACAGAGTTCTCTAAATACCTTTTGCATTATAAAGTCACATCCTACCACAATCTTACTCCGAGCTGCAGATAATATTGTATTTATAAAGAATATGTTCTCAGGGGATGAGAAATGTTGCTCAAAACACCATCCAAATGTTGAAAATGTAGTATTTACACTGGATAGATGCCATCCTTGTCTGGCAGGCTAATAGATCAGAAAAAACTGTCTGTGAAAAGATGACTGTGGGAGTGGCTGGGAGTCCAACAGTCACCACCACCCCCCCTCCAGTTTTTAACATAATTGTACATCCTGGTGTTATGGTTTAAATCAGATTTTAAGGAGTCCATTATGATGCATCTGTTCAAAATATCAAGGGGAAGCACAATTCAATAACACTGAATGTACAAGGGTGAGGGCTGCAAATTAATACTGCTGCTCCTGTTTAACTAACTGCCTCTTGTATTAACGCATCTTTGACATACAATTTCACATCGCCGTGGTCCTAAAGAGTGTCACGAACTGTAAATAGTCAGTTTTGCCTTTGAATGTCTTCCCATGCCCTCACACAGTCCAGAGCAGACCTGGTGGTCTTACACACAGTAATCCAAGTTTGTTGATTTGAAGTTCAGATTTCAGTCAAGTTATGCTGTAGTTACAGGATATCAAAATGTTCTGCAGCTATTAGTCTATTTTATACTTAGTGTTGCTGTTTATATTACCTGGAGAAATAAACAGATAACAACCCATGCAAATCATTTGTAGAGGAGCTAATTCTATTTCTTCTAAAGCCAATACTAAATCTCTTCCATATGGTTGATACCAAACATTACGATGCAGTCGATGAAAACGTGATTCCAATGAAGTCAATGAGTTTTGTGACTGACTTCAGGAGAGCCAAGATTTCATCCATTATCTATCTCTGTAGTGTAGGGCCCAGCTGTGTTACAGTAAAAATAATAAAAATAAAAAATCCAACAACAAAAGCCTGAAACCATTTATCAACTCAGAAAGATCTGGTTAATGTATTGGAAGATAGGCCTCCGTTGGCTGGTGTGTGCCTTTAAATTCTGCAAGCACTTAGAGAAGCTCTGCAAAAGAATTGACACATGTGCAGCCCTGGTCCCTGAGCCCAGACAACATCCATCCTGCCTGCTGCAAGCATCCTGGTCGGCTATGGCTGTGCTTTTCTTCCTCACCCTTTGAGGCCCTTCTGGCAGGCAGACTGCAAACTTTCCTAGGCAGGGCTCGTGTGACTGCCGGTTGCGGCCAGGGATGCAGCTCACAATGTGGGGCACTGAAACGAGCGGGGCTGAAACTGGGTGCAAACAGCGGGAGCTCCCACGGTGCCTCAATGCAGAATCAGACACTTGGCCATCGAACCTTTATTGCGGCCATTTAAATATAACATATAGCTGCCTGCCATGTCTTTTTGTTGGAACGTTACATCACTTGAAGCTGATATAAAAATTCAGTTGCAAAAGTAACGTCACACGCTCTGCACCGCCCGCCATAAATTAGAAGGCTCAATTTAGAAAAAAAATAATTTCTCTCACCACTGAAACCTGGATCCTGCACACACAAGCACATAATCTGACTCATGTCCGCGAACCCCAGAGAATAAACGGGCTTGTTCACACTGTGATATTGCACGCATACTTGTTCAGGCAGAGTGCAGCACGAAATAACAAACCACTGATGAACTGGGAGACAGAATTAGATTTCTAAAGAGTGGATTTAAACATAATGGTGGTGTGGCTCTGCACACCACACCATAAAGAGGGACTTACAAGAGTTGCCAAAAGCCAGAAGATATCACAGCTGTTCCTGAAGAGTCATTCAGGAACGCAAAGTAACTCCCAAACCCCTTTGTTTCACTTAAAACTCTTCAAAGTAATGTAGGCTTTCACACACCTTAGCCATATGCATGTGGAAGTCTGTAATGCTTCGCTTTTTAATTCATGTAAGTTTGATGTTTTGATCACACTGCTGCTACACTTTCTGCTTGCATTTTTGCAGTCTTTACATTATATCTGGTGACAGAAGACTGAAAATTTCATTAGAGGGCAGAGAAAATCATTATTCAGCTCTCATGGAAAACTTGTGCGTTTTTGTAGATGGTTCAGAGCTCAGATCTTTTTCAATGTAGTAGACAATGTCATGTGGTATTTTTCTTCAGCTTAAAAGGTGCAACTCCTTTCTGTGAACATTATGAGTTGCGGTCATTACCGTAAGACTACTGAAGTTTTATATAAAAATCTGAGATGGAAGAAAAGCAAAGTTTTTTTGCTATTTATTCAAATATATTTTATTTCTGCATTTTCCAGTAAAGATATATATAAATTACACAGTAATATCCCCATTCTTTTAATCACAGGTGATGAACACAAGGGTATATAAAACACTACAAGTTTTGAATCAGTGAGATAAATATACATTTTATGCTGTATGGTCCACACATGCACACAGGTCTAGCCAGCTTTATATTCAAACATGAATGCCTATTTTTGGAAACCACGCTTAATTTAAGACATTCAAACTAAAGCAAGCACTACACCTACAACTTTCCCATTCGTTCATGTGACTCAAAATAGATCACAATATGTATACAGTTTTTCTTTTTAACCCTCCCTTAATATACAGTGCATGAATCCAAGATTACTAAAATGCAAATTACGTCCAGAATTTTAGAATTTCTACTAAAAAGTGCTTCGTGCTATTTTCCTCTGCCTCTTGGCGAGAACAACGCTGTCTCTCCCTGCTCGAACTACATCTCTTTGGGGCAGTTTTTGCCTGAGAGCTGCCCGCTCCCGTTCGGGGCCGGTCCTGGACTTGTGGTCCCCGCTCCCAGCCCGGGCTCGAAGAGGAGCCAGGCGTGGGCAGCGAGCCACTCGTATCCCTCCGGGATTTGGCCTTGAACATCAGCCTGGCCACATGAGAATCACTTCTCCTCCTCACCTGCCTACAACGAAACTTGAAGTATTTTCTACCCGCAAAAATGCAGTCAATTTCCCCGTTGTGTTATTCTCGTTTCATCCTCCCCCAGCCCCCGGGTAAATTTCGGGCTGCTTTGCCAGGCGGTTCCGTTCCCTTCCCGGCGGACCGAGGGTGAACCCCGGCGCAGCGCCCAGCTGCGGCAGCACCGGGC
This sequence comes from Cygnus olor, assembly GCF_009769625.2. Lineage (NCBI taxonomy): Eukaryota > Metazoa > Chordata > Aves > Anseriformes > Anatidae > Cygnus > Cygnus olor. The sequence continues at coordinate 17,180,582 of NC_049174.1, read as the reverse complement.
GGGAGCCCAGGAGGTGCCCCCGGGAGGTGCCTCCGGGAGGTGCCCCCGCACCCGCCGCCGCATCCTGGCGCTGTCCCCGTCCCTGTCCCCGTCCCTGTCGCCCTCCCCGTCCCCATCCCCGCCGCACTGCCGGCACCAGCTGCGCCTTCTCCCCCCGTACTGCCGAGGGCAAATGAAACGATGAACTTACGTGGCTCCTGCGGCGGCACCGAGGGAGGGCGGCCGGGACCCTGCCCGGCCCTGCCCGGCCCTGCCCGGAGCCGCTGCCGGCCCCGCCGGGCGCCTTCCAGCCCAGCTCTCCCCGCATTGTTTTCCCCACTCCATTTCCCTTTTTTTTTTCATTTTTTCTCTTTTTTTTTTTAAATTTTTTTTTTTTATTTGCACGAAATCGAAAAAAAAAAGCCTCCCACCCCCCTCAAAAATAAAAAAATAAAAAAATCCCTGCAGACCGCTCGTGACGGGTGGGGGAGCGCCCCCGGCGGCCCGGGGGTGGGCGCTGCGCGCTGCGGGGCCGCCGCATTCCCGCTCCCACAGCGCCGCCTGGCGCCCGGCCCGAGCCGCCTCCGGCAACCAGCCCCGCCACCCGTATTTAGCTCAAGTGCAATCTTTCTTCTTCTTCTTCTTCCTTTTTTTTTTTTTTTCCTCCCTCTCTCTCTCTCCCTCCCTCTCTCTCTCTCTCTCTCTCTCTTTTTTTTTTTTTTTTTCCTGGATCCTCTTTTAAACCCACTCCACACTGCTTCTCTGTCTATTACATGCTAATTTAATTTTACTATGGACGATATTTTCAGCATTTGCTGAGGACAGTAAATTTTGTAGTTTATGTTATTTCACTTTTTATGACTTTTTAACACTTAATAAAATTTTATTAGAGCACTTTTGTGTTTACAAGGCCACAAAACTCTTGGCAGGTTGTCAGAAGTCCTTTTTATTATGATCCTACTGATATACTGCGAGTAATGAAATAATCATGTCCAGAAATGTATCAAAGGCCAGAGGGATTATCCAATTTAATAGCTCTACAGATGCGCTGCGAGGGATACGGACAGGCAACGCGTCGACAGGCTAAAAAGCCTGTGTGAGGAGGAGGCAGACCTGCTTAATTTCTTTACCATTTCGGGCTGGTTCTGCGCTGTCCTTAAGGCAACCACGCCGTCATGTGACTGTGGGCGGCTTCAATAAAAATGGATTTATTCTGTTGCAAAAAGCTGTTTTCTTTTTATTCTTCTTCACTATGCATTCAGTGTTGCTGTGCTTGCTCTGTTCTTTCCACTGCTTGCAACATTCATTAAAATACAGTTTGCTGGAAAAAATCCAGTGTCATAGTGCCATTGTGCAGTAAACAGGGGCTTTGGGCACTAGGATCTGGTCTTGCAGCCAAAAAGAAAAAAAAAAAAAAAAAAAAAAGCAGAGGCAGAACAAGTTGGTGAGAATGAATACAAGCAAGACATTTTACAGTCTTCTGTGCAATGATTGCTTTTTGCTTTGTCTTTGAAAGGGTACAGTTGCAGGAGTGCTCTCATTTGTGCATGTGCCCTCGTTCCACAATGGGCTGTTTTTCTGCACTGCTGTCTGTGCTATAGCCTGAGATACTGCAGCTGTTTTTAAGGTCATTTCCTTTTATTTTAAATAATTGTTCATTTAACATATGTTGTTAAACTCATTCTTGCGTCAAAAGGAGGCGATTATACTTCCTGACCCTGAAAGCAAGGTGGGTGGCTTTGTTTTATAATTAAATTCGCTGTGTTCAATTTCATATTTTTCTTTCTCTGCTGTTTCCTAAGGAGCATGCCAAAAAAGATAAAAGGGAGCAATGATACCAGGAACACTTTAATGCCAGTCTTGCCTCTTTAACATGCTTTGTTCCAAACTTTCAAGCTTCACAGGGACACCACAAAGACATATTTTCATCATTCCACGATTAATTGTTTAATGCACTGTGATTGAAAACCTGCCCCACAAAAGCCTGCAGTGAGACTGTATTTCCACATTTCTAAGGTAGCATGAGAACTTTTCTCTTCCAACAGAAACATATATAGCATATTTCAAGGTAACTCATGATACTGCCAATAGGGATTTCTTTAAAAGAAAGCAGGTACTATCTGTGTATTTTAAAAATACATTTGAAGAATTCGCAGAGACTTTGCAAACAGACCTGAAGACAAAGTTTGAAGTGATCAGAGAATTTACCTTCAAAATCATGACAATATAATGGTGGACCACATTTTGATATATTTATTCATATCGTGATTCTGCCTCACTCTTGGAAGAGTGCCTCCAAAAGCAACGGGGCTTCTGGAGGAATTAAAATAATGTACAGTGTTAGTAAATACACCAGAAGCTGACCCAGAAGAAGTACTGTAAATCATTTGATGCAGTGTTGCTTCAGGACAGAAGTTTTGTTTTTCCAGAACAATATCATCTACTGTAAATCATATGTTTGCAGGTCAAGGTCAATTTAAACTTTTTAAACCTATAACAGCCATCAAATCAGAAACCTGCAGGATGAAATGATGTGGTGAAAGAGGTGATGGACTGGAAATTGTTAACCTTGGAAGAGGAGCGTTTGCAATTGTTCTTTGGAGAGAAAGAAAAAACTGAGAAACTCCTTGAATATAAATATGTATATGCTACAGATTGTTTAATCAATGAAGCATCAAAGTAATTTAACACTTTCCTAGGTGCCTGAGTTTTCTTCTTAACCAGCAGAAGTGGCACAAGGAAGCAAGTATGCCATCATCATGGAGAAAAAGAAGCAGAAGGGCAGGATGCAGGAACCATGCCTGGGCTGGCACATGTGCAAGGCTGGCAGGATTGTCGTGGACGAAAGAGGACAACCTCAGTGGAATAATGTGAGGGAGCAGCATGACTAGGGATGGTCCTAATCCCTTTGGGGACAAAGGCTGGCCCCACAAGAGGTCCATCAGATGCCAACGGGCACTGTCAGGTCACTTCTGTGGGGAGGAATGTTCCCCTCCACCAAGGATGGCTGGAAGATGAGACTAGAGACATGGGGAATGTGTGTACGGGGGGAAATCTGAAGTCACTGTTACTGTATTTACACATAACCTCTGTCTATGTCCTGGTATTCTCTTTAATAGGTGATCAAGCAGACTGCACCTGTGAAACAGCATAGTCTAGGCACATAGCACAGTGCCGAATCTACTGGCAATCCGGTGGAAATGAGAAGATGCGTATTGATCATTGTAACAGGCCAGATCCTAGATCTGTTCGGGTCAGTGGAACTTTTTCTATTGTCTACAATGAGACAATGTTATTCTGTTTTAGTTTTTAAAAGCATTTCTCTGTGAGCTTCGTAGTGACTTTTTAATATCAACAAGCACAAAGCTGAACTATGGTATGCTATGGACTGATAAAATGATTAGTAGTAATTTAACACTATCATATGCATGGTTACCACAGCCAGTTTTACAAAACGACTGTGAAAACAATAAATTCTGAAAATCAATCCAGAATTTTTTAGGTAAAGAAGACAAGATGCTCTATGAGAGTTGTTTGAGTTGATTAAAGTTGGATTTGTGCAGCAAAATCCCATTCTGATTTCTGAAAATAAATTTAAGGATAATGATGGAGTCACAAAGTCAAGTATACTCCCTTCTGGAATCTGTTAAAGGGACTTCAATCAGGACTTTCATTTTCTTTTACCAAAACTGCCTGCAAAACAAGTGATAAGTACTTTTTTGGGGCTGTTATTTTTATTTTTATTTTTATTTTTTGTTAGGGAAACCATTTATTTGCTGAAAACTGCCATTTCGCAAGTCAGGTGAAAATGTAACGAAAAATATGGGTCCTTCAAAGCAATGAAAACATTTCCAGGGACTTGGTTACTATAACTTGAGAAGAAAGACCTGGTTCATATAGGTTAGATATCATTATGCTCCCCTGATATTCAGGAGACCACAAGCCAAATCCTTTTTCTGTAGGTCCAAATATGGACTGGAGCCCACACCTGCCACCTCCCAAATGAATGCCCAATGCCTAGGTGATGGAGTCTTGCAAAACAGGCCTCCCAGTGAGGACTCTCCAGGGAGCGACCAAGGGAAGAGAGAAAATCACAGCAAAGTTTAAATAAACAGTCCCATGATTTTTTATCAAAATCCCTGAAGTTTGGTGGCTACATTGCTGGGGAGTTAGTCTGGAGCTGTGACTAGATCATTAGATTGGAAAAAATGCACATTCCTATCAAAACTTTAACCTTTTCTTTCCTATGTAGTCATCTGCTACAGAGATTAGTACACTGCAGATGTGTAAGAGGACAAAGATACATGAAGATAATGATCTAAAATTAAAGTTTATAAAAATAAGACAGTTGCAATGGTACCTGCATTGTAGTTTTAGTACAGTTTAATGGGCATATGCCAATGAGCACTGTGCCTCTGTGTCCAAACTGATAGATGTCCCCCATAAAAGCTTTCCTGATAAGAAAGTCAGATAAGTGAAACTAGGTAGAAAAATATCTGTAGTTTCTGCAGCTACAGATTATTCAATCAATGCAACTCCTATCTAACTCGATACTACCCACGTCCTTGGCTTTTCTTTCTGAACTCTAATCTAAAGCACAAGCTGGATCCAAAATTCCTCTGATGAGTGAGGCAATTTTGAATGTCCAGAAACCCTTCCCAGGGAGTAAATGGTAGCTCCAGACTACAAGTTTTACATCCGAGACCAGAAAGGGATAGCATTTATGATTGTCTAGACAAAGCTTGAGGTTTTCTTCCTTGCTTAGTAGCATAGTTATCACTTGTAATGTAGTTTATGTTCTTAAACTGAGAGGTGGTTATGGAATCATTTCATTCTTTATTGTTTTGGCTTAGTCACATTTTCTTTTCCTTTGCTTGCGCTACACACACACACACATATGTATCTCATTACTAGTTCTCAAGAAAATGTTATTTCTTTAGTGTGTTTCCTGGTATCTTACGGAGACAATTTCATAAATGGTGAACATAGCAATACAGAAACAGTCTAACACGACTGCCTCAAAGCACCAAACTCAGCATAACTACAGAGGCGCAGTACTTAGCCATAGGAATTATAAGCAGCAAACACAACTGGAGAACTTCCTACCTTATACTGGAAACCCTTATCAGACTGCTGTATTCACCCTGCTGAGCATTTAGGGATTAGGCGTTCAACACCCCTGTGAAAGCTATGCATGTGCCCTGTGAAAGCTATGCATGAGGCAGAGCCTTCCCTTTGGCTCTGTACTGGAGGGGCAGCTCTGCCATCCTTGGGGTAGCTGGGGCCAGGAGCAATTTCAAGCATCATCGTATTGACCCAAATTCTGCCTTTAAGAGAACACGACAAAGACTGTCAGTAGCCCACCCTGGTCTCAGACCATGTTGTGGCTTCCCCTCTCCTTTTCCCACTCCCAGCCATGCTGCTGGGGTGGTTTACAGGGGAGGGGGAGGGCTGCTACCACCTGCAGGCCTTATTCTCCCTCTTGACCTCTGGTGTACAGTGCTTTACTGATGCACTCTGAGGCAAGGCTGAACAGATATTTATATCTGTCATATAGATGACAGATACCAGGATCTTAAAATACCATTTTGAAGTGCTGTAGCAAGGAACATGTTACACTGCAAAAGCTATTTAAAAGTTTCTCATGTAAACAAGGTCTGTCTCCAAGAAGAGTCCCATGCATAATATTACATTGTAATCATTAGCTTTAAAAATTATTACAAACAAAATAAAACTCACCACATCAAAATGGATTTGGGCTATGTGACCATTCAAAGCTTATTAAAATGACAAACTTAAGCAGGAATGCTTAAAACTCAGCACGTGTCCATGTCCCAGTTTGATGTAAAAAAGACTCCAGAGGCTTTCTTGAGCCTTTCATGAATTACTCCCCAGACTCCAATGCTGGCCAAAGCATGGCCATCACTTGGCCCCAGTTCCCTCCCTCCATGTGATCTGTCTTTTCACAGAAGATTCAAACCTGACAGTCTTTCTTGTCACACCCATACTCTTGGCAACTCTATTTTCCTCAGGGAAATCTAGTGCCTTTATCTTCATTCACACTTAAAAAAGGTTTTGTTTGCAGTGCTTTAACACTTCAAGTAATGCGGCCTTTTCTTGCTGCATAGCATAAACTCAGGGCCTTTTCTCTTAGTGTGAAGGTCTGCTAGGGCACGTCTACACCACAGCCTGCAGTGTGCTGCAACAGTCCCTGAGATAGCATCATACAGAATGGCTTTGCTACAGTGGCCCTTTCTCAAGGAAAATTGCCATTTTGCTGAATGAATATAGTCAAGACGTATCTCCACCTTTTTCAGAAACGTCAGCGAAAAACTGTGGTCCTAGTTTCACAGACTGTTCACACGTCTTAGCCCAAGCCTCTAATTCACTAGGGGTAAGCAACAACACTTTTTGCAAAATTGTTGCCCATAAAGTGAAAAGGTTATAGCAATATGTGTTGAATGGGTCAAGTGCAGTAAAGGCCTAAATGGTGATGTCCAAACAAGCAGTGCCTGTTGTAGGAATGGGAGTCAAATAGGAGGGGTAAAGAGGAAGCAAGAGAATGAAGGTTAAATCCTTCCTAGTCATTCTTTACCTTTCCACAAAGTAAGTTTGGCTGTAGGAACAGCAAAGGTTTTGGTCAGTTTTTAGACAAGTTGAATTGAGTCTTCTGTGAATAAAAGTTTTGGCAATTCATCCAGCAGGACAACTTTGTGCATCAGGTTTCTGTGATTTAAGTGACATCCTTTTTATCACAATGACATTGAACCAACCTGAAAAATGTTTCAGGATACTAAATCCTTCAAGCTTGATATTTGGAATGGGGTCCTCTTTCAAAATTGGAATTTTCCCATCACTGATGACATCTTTTTATTATGGAGTCCCTTATCTTTCATTCTAATGATATTGCATGATATAATAATGATATAGACCTGTCTTTGTGCCACACTGAAGACCTGTGATAAAGTGATGCAGTGAATTTTCTCACTGGGACATAAGAAAAAGATGTCTCCTGGACATCCTTTGTTTTCGTTGTAGATTTTTTTTTTTTTAATTCTACAAAATCTTGTTTCAAAACACAAGATAATTCAAAACAGATGAATTTGTATTAGTAAGATATTTTAAAAAGTCAGTATCACAGGGAGAAGGTGATCCTAAAGGTGGATCAAATATACTACTTATTTTAAAAGTCTTTGAAAAATTAGCTTCTGTTTTGTTCACATTATTTGCATGTCTTCACTGCTTCAAATTACTCCTGTCCAAACACTCTTCAGCCATTTCCCTGGAGGCTAACACTGATACAGTGAACGTATGTCAGTTTAACAGCACATTCTTTTAAAAATGCCGTAAGAGCCAGATAAGGCCCAACCCATTGCATACAGAAAACCAATAAAAGCTCTTCAGCTACTTCTAAAGCATTTGAACTGGTTGGTTCCATAGTGAATATTAGTGAAGAATATGAAGATGAGTGGTTTCTGCTGATTTCCCACAAGCTTTGTGTAATTTTCAGAGTACTCCCATTTAAGCCTGTGCTCACTAAGGCAGTAGGTGTGTGTACGCTCCTCACAAAAGACATGTGAGATAGGATACTTTGTGGAGAGTGAGAAGTCTCTAAAAATTGCTCCCAGTTCCATAAGGAACATACTTTGACATGAAAGCAGTGCCTTTTATTTAAAGTAATCAAATCAGTCTGTGGAGAAAAGAGGGTCCATTTTTAGTGTTAGTCCATTCTTAAATGTTTTTGGTAGGTAATATACCTGGGGGGAACCCCCTGCACTACAGAAGACGCAACAAATGTTCCAGACATTCAATTTAATCAAAATATCAAATACCTTTCACCGCAGTCCAGTTAACTTTTGTAAACTAAACAAATACTCATGAGACTTTCCTTGCAAAATGGACTTCTGGCAGTGGACATATAAACACACTTTGTAGGCTGAATCCTTTTCCACTAACGTGCTTTGTTTGTGGCCCAGTAAAAAATCGGAGAGGGGAGGGTGGAAGGGTCAGCCGCTGCCTGACATCTAAAATCTTTATCAGTACCAGCAACCCCTCGGTTGGTGTCAGTGATTTGTGGTATTGTTGTTTATCTGTGTATCACTCACTTGGACGCACTGTTTAGATCCAAAGGTCTCAAGACCATTTGCAATCTCTCCTCAGCTTGCTGTACCAGACAGGGCAGACATCTGGCTGTCAGTTATAATTGCGTCCTGCACCAGAAGTTGTTTTTAAATACTCTTGCTTCCCTTTGAACGCAGAACTGTGATACACAACAGTTTCAAGCCATTACTGCAAGAGGCAAAGTCAATCCATGGCTTTAGTCTAGTTTGAAACAAGATTTATGAGAGATGGTTGGAAGGGGGGCCATTTTACAAAAGGGTGGCTGTTTTAGCCTGCTTGGCTTTTAATGATACAGCAGTTTCCTTTCCAGCCCATACAACTTATTCTTTGAACACTGACAGAAATAGTGCATCAGAAAAGTATTTTTGCGGTGTTGCCATGTTTACTGTTTCCTGTTGTCTTTCTTTGGAAGTATTTTAACAGAAATTAGGACTTCACATAAAAACCCTACAGGCTCTGGGATGAAAGGATTTACTATTAGGTTTCCTTCTCACTCAAACATGGTGGACTGTGATTTAAACCCTACAGACTCATGACAGGATATGATGCCAATTAAAAGCACAAAACCTAATTTTTTGACAGAATAATCACATAATCCCCTTTCTATTATCTGGCTAAAGGGTTATTGACAGCACCTTTATTTCTCAGCCCAAATCTTGGATTTATGAGGCTAACAAACTGCTCTTGTTTAAGTTATATGGGCCAATGAATATTGTTGAATGTCCAGGCGCAGGACTGCATTCAATATTGTAAAGGGATGTTTTTCCCCTGGTAATTGTCACACTGGGTCAAGAATGCGCAGAAATGTAAGTGGACAGCTGGTTTTGGTTGAAAGTAGAGTTCTGATTTGCTGTTTAATACCAAATCAATTATGAAGTAATTTAATAACAAATCTTATAAAGTGAAACATTACAGAGAAAAATTCAGCTGGAGTCCCTTCTGAGCTTTGAATTCAGATTGCGTGGAATACATAGGAAGTTTGGTTGAAAAACACTGCTGCATTAGACACAAAAAAGATGATCTGTTCTGCCTCTTTGAGCTGCCAGTCTGTCTGCTTGAGCCCAATATGTGACCTGCATTGTTTTGTCAAGGCAAGAATTTCGCTAAAATGCTGATACACCCTTAGATGTGAACTATCCGTCAACCCCTCTGACACCTGATCTGACACCAGCTCAGGTCCAGAGGCTGGTATTCACAGCTTCAGCTCAGCCCCTGGTGGACTGAGTTCTCTATTACATACAGTTTTTCCCCAGAAATGTTTCATTTACACACATTTTGTGCAGCGGTGTCACAAATGGGGAGGAAGCGCTCTCTGTCTCAGCCACATGCATGCTTACACAAACTGGAGCCGGCAATTTCCCTAATCACTAAAATCCCTTCTTCCCACATGTAAGTTGTTAACCTTCATTACATCCCCAAGGGGACATATATTAAGCAGAGGCCTGTTAAAATGAAAATAACCATCCCTCCAAATTGCCAAATCATCATATTATGAAGCCCTCTTCTTATAAAGCAAGGTTCATCATCTGCAGTGCCAGGCTAATTCCTGCTCAGAGTTGGATGCAATTATTTCTGCTATACGGTTTTATTTTTAAAAATACCTCATTGGCTTCTGCAGCATCACAACAGCACATATTGTGTTCAATTTTAAAATCACGAGTTTTAAGATGGAGGTACACCTTACAGTTATTAGAAAATTCATACAGAGACTGCTTTCACATGTATACATACATTGTTTGCTTTGAGCTTCAAGGTTAATTTTTACCCTGTGTGTTTTCCAGATGCACATAGGATTTTCCCCTCATTTCCTGTCTCATTCCTAATCTAAAATCTATTGCCATTTCATAATAATTAGAAAAAGAGCTAGGCTGCTGAGTGAGCAGAGGAACTCCGGTGCCGAGGTGGGTGTGCATGCCTGTCCAAACCACCATTTTATTGCTGTTGTGACTGCAAAATGGTGGTTCTTAGGCTTTGATGAGCTAGGACCAGTAATATGCTCCTCGTGTGGTCATGAAAAATGCCCTTGCCTCATCTAAAGGAAGGCCGGCTTCTCTTGCCTGTACTTGCCTTTGTGTGTGTCTCAGTGCTTTCACAGCCCTCACTTGCCTCAGGACTGCCCGTAATTCCTCTGAGATCTACAAAGCCACCAAATGCTGATTTCTAATTTAGAGTTCCTCAGGAGTAGCCATGGTGCTGCGTGCATGACGCGCAGCCCCAAATGGTGAGAGGACAAAATCACAGTGATTTTGTGTCTTGAGTGTTTAGTAATAGAGGACCAAATATCACACAAGCAGCAGTCCCAGGACCAGTTTGTATGGAGAATGAATGTTTTGCTAGTGAATAAATGGTCCCTCCAGATCAAGGTTGAGGTCATTGGCAAGATCTAGGTGTTAGTTCACTCTAAAGCTATGCGCACATATGAATAAAGGAGTCAATACTTGGACTGTCAGTATGTCTCTTTCATAAGGGATGAGTTCAGCTTTTTTTTTTTTTTTTTCTTAGTAGTTGGATAAAAACTGTTCATCCCAAACCTTGGTGTAAATACGTTGCTGGCAAAATAGCAGCCCTGCCAGGCAATGACCTTGGGCTACCACTAGCTAGATATCAAAGAGCACAACAAAAGAGGGTTAGGAAAATGCTAACTAAATGGAAATTGTCTGTGATTACCCACAGCAGGATGAGCCCCCTCTTTTGCCTGTGAAGAAATAATTTCCTTTCAGCCAGGTACACAGCTACTGTGGTAGGTTAGAGAAGGCAGCTTCACAGCATGCCAGCAAACATGGATGATACAGAAATATGCTAGCAGTTGAGAACCTTTGTGTAGTTTTCTCTGGTATAAAATAGATCCACAGCAACAGTATTTATGGTCTATGCAGCAATACTATTTTCTCTCTTTGGTTTGCAAGGGCTGTAAATAGAAACAAACAAACAAACAAAAAAACCTAAGCTATTAAATCTAGGAATAACAAGGCTCTTAAAGCTGTTTTTATTGTACTGGGGTAGGTAAAAGCTTTACATTTTTTGATCTGAGGGTGTTAAATATTCCATCTGAGCCAGGATTCCTGCTCGGATGTTATTTATCTCCGAATCTTGGGGAAGGAAGGGAGCAGACAGATGTCCTTAAACTGCGGGCACCACCTGCCGGCTGGCGTGGTGCAGGGTGCGGGGCTGGGGCCCCCGCCGCGGGTCCCCCCCACCAGCAGCCCCCGCGCGCACGGAGATGGATTTGTATTTTGACGAAAATGAAATGAAACGGTCCCCAGTGTTTTGATTTTACTGACTTCTAAGCGCTCAAGCCAAGTGTTATCCAATTTTTCCCATACAATCTGTTTGGAGAGCTAGCAGTGCATTTCAAAACAGCTTATTTTGATGACATGGTCATAATTCTAAAAAATTTGATTTCCAAATATATACATCATATTGTGGCCTTGCCAGAAAATCATTCCATTGAAAGACTTCCATCTTAAGATTTAGACTAAATACAGGAGAAGTGATTACATGATCTAAACACCTTTCTGGGGGAAGGGGTGGGGGGTATGCTGCTGTTTGCTGGAAAAAAAAAAAAAAAAAAAAAAGATAAACAAAGAAAGTACTTTCCAAAACCAAAAGCTTCTTTCTGGGGGTCATGAACTGGAGACATTGCGGGTACTGTCAAAAATCTAAAGAGGAAATGAAAAATAGCACTTGCTCCTTTTGAATGCACGTGTGTGTTTTCTTTTCTTGATGGCTGGAGGAAAGGAGGCTGCATTTTAACAAGGGTTTTCAGTGCACTAGAAAACATATCATAATTCCCTGGTTCCTTCAGACTGAAAAATCAGAGAGTATGTTTAACATACAGGAACTATGTGTGTGTGTATGCAGCTTGTATCTGCAAAGCAGAACTTCCATGTATAGATGTACGTATGGTGGAATTTAAATCTTCAGTCTCCAATAAAATTGTATTCTGTAATAAAACTGCTGCACCTTGACTCCAGACTACACTGAATCCCAAATTAAACACCCCATTTACTCTACTGTAACAAGCAGAAAGGTTTGCTACAGTGAACACTATTACAGACAGGAAAGGCATATTATCATTCTCTTTACCTTCTGTACATATGATAGCAACACCTAAACAGCCCCTGTGAGTCATATTTTTCTCTAGTTCCTGGCTCCTCTTACAAGAAAGAATTGATGAAGGGAAAAGGTGGATTGAAACGTGATATTTAATTTCACATCACTCCCTTAATTATTTAGCTAGCTGGACAGACAACTCCACCAGTTTAAAAGCAAGCAGGTAGCATATTTTACTACAAAATGTCTTCCTGGATTTCATGAATAACTCAGTGTCATAAACAGAAACAGCTGGCATGCTGAAGGCTGTGTAGATTTCTTTATGCATTATATATAATGTAGATTCTTTCCACATAATGCACATGAACTATCCTATTCATATCAACGTTTGTAGCCCGCAAATACCACTAAATAATATACCAGGGATATAAAATTAGGAGACTTAAACTTGTTAATGCAGGTTATATATCAGAATCCCATTGTTTAGTGGCGACTTGTCTATTGTTTAAAGGTCTAGCAATTTCAGATGCAAACTGTTCTCTGGTGCTAATTTTCCTATCTTTCTCTAGGAAAGTCATTATAGAATTTTGATGCATTTTTATTTTTTATTCCTGTGGTTATTAAATCTGAAATTAGAGCTCACTGAGGGTAAAAGGAGGAGAGAAATCCTATTAACGCTGCTTTGTCACGTCAAGCAGAGCGCAGGCAAGTACAGCACACTGTCTGGGGCTGGGCTGAAGGATTTCAGCTGTCATCTGGAGGCAGCTACCCTCTAGTGGACTGATGGGGAATTTTATTCCCCTTTTCAAGCCCCATCCTGGTCTTCATTTATTAAATACAAGGTACCTTCTCTAAGGATATTCTTGGCTATTAACCTTCATGCATGAGACAGGAGCTGAAAGTTAATAAAATATTTCTAATCAACTGTGGTGATATGAGGCATGGAGAAGTCACACTAGTAAGCCAAGAATGTGAATCCCCAGGCCTCTCACAGCTGAGGTTAATCTGAAGGAAGTTACAAGTTTGAAGTTGTTTTAGATCAGATGTCTAAGGCAAAGAAGAAGGGCTCCATTCCCAGACATCTGATCTAAAGCCTTTGAGCCTTGGGAATTTTGACTCCAGATGCAGGTTCCAGCTCTGCAGATGATCCTTATCTTTAATGGGATCAACTCAAACAGCCACACGTAGATTTGTTGCCATTGTAAAGGACCCAGCAAAATAAGTTGGCTCTCAGTCTGTAGCTTTGGGGGAAATCAGTCCTTGAGCACAAGCAGTCTGAGTTTGGCTCATCTCTGTTTAAAAGTGGAGTAACCCAAGAAAAAGAAACAGGTCAGGGACTTGGAAAGATGAAGAATAAAGAAGGATGTGACTGAATTGGAGTGCTTAGTGTTAGGTCGGAGGTTGGACTCGATGATCTTGAGGTCTCTTCCAACCTAGAAATCTGTGTCTGTGTCTGTGTCTGTGTCTGAATTAGAAGTTTTTTTTTTGTTTGTTTTGTTTTGTTTTCTTTTTTTTCTGGGCCATGGAGGGCATTGTGCAGCATTGCTGGGCTAGAGAATCTATTAGCATCTACTGTAAGTTTTGTTCCAACAGATCAGATTTCTGGAGCCTGAGACCAGTTACGATACATCAGAGGAAGCCTCGTAATAGGAAGCTTTATTGCCTTCTGCTAAGTGAGCCAAAAGTCAGGGGCTTTCCCTTGTAAGCACAAGGCTGGGAAGGGGGGTGGGAGGGTGGGAGGTTTTTTTTTTCCTTTTTGCCTGATGTGTTTCATCCTTCCCCACCTCCGACATCAAAGTGTTTGCTAGGGCAAGTCAGGCCTGTGATTCTGGAGCTGTGTATTTCCCCTCTACCAGTAGTTTCCATGCCCATTTCCTATGCCCCAGCTGCCAGAGCACTAACCCTCTGCTGCTTTAATCACTCCATTAATCAAGGCTTTGCAGTGATCAGCACACTCACTCTCACTGCCACAAGGAAGCCTGTTACTTCTTCAGGACACATAATCTCCCACTAGCCCTCCAAGGGTTTTTACTTAACTGAGCCGTATTGCCCCACCAGCTAAAATGGGTATTTCACTCCATTTGAATGAGGTGTGTTTTTAACATAATGTAGCTCACATAAGGCTCAACTCAAGCATAGTTCTTCTGTTTTGGGCACTGTGGTGATGAAAAGATGTACTTTGCTATTTCCTTTCTAAGCTTCACAGGTACTATGACTTCATTTAAGAGAAGAACACTGTGCCATCAAACTAAAGATCAGCAGATAAAAACAAGTCATCCCTGCTGGCTTCTAGGGAGCTGTGACTGTATCCCTATGGGCATGGGGGGTTGTCATATACAAAGACATGAGTACAGCAGTCCCCAGTCCAGTCAGAGCAGTTTATTAGCTACTATTTTGTACTGGATATTGCCAATAGATAGCAGATCCCATTATATTAGGAGACTGAAAAATTTTAAATGTAGCCACAAAACAAAAGATCACTGTAAAGCCACAGACAGAGCACAAATAAATGAAAAGAAAACATAATAACCTTCCATGGCCTCTCACATGTCTGACTCTTGCAAGGGGAATGAATGTGTAGCACTTGAAGATTATTTTTCAGCATCATTTGCTGAGTGAAGACTTGGCACTCTGCTGACTTGCAGGATGGGGATGTCATTTCTGAAGGTTAAGGGGAAGCAGGGAGAATCCTGCGTGCTCTGGGAAGGTGCAGCTCCTGCCTGGTGTGGGGTGGGGCAAGGCTCATCCCCCAGTAGTTCTGCCTGCCTTTTCTAGGAAACCTCTCTTCCCGTGCATCTGTCCCCCAGCACTCCCTGCCTTTTCCGGAGCCATCCATTTCTGAAGCCAGGAAAATTAGGGAAAGGAAAGGGAGGAAAAAAAGAGCCAGAGCTGCATGAGAGTGTTCACATTACTACCACCATCACTCTAGCAATATGTGAGAGCAAAGGTGCAAGGGTGGGATATGAAAACAGTGGCAGAAAGGAAATGAGCTCAGAGTTTGAGAATCCCAGCCTGCTGGGAAGGGCAAAATCCTTCCAGTTGTGGCAGAAGGTTCAGCAGAGTGGTGTTTGAAGGAACAGAGGTTGTACAAAGTGGAAATGAGACCAGTCTGCTTGCTGATGCCAATGGGGGACATAGAGAGCAAGCATATTCCTATTCAGCAGCTTTAGGCCTTTAAGCATAAGCACCCTCTAAAATGTTCAATGTCCAGTTTCTGCAGCTGTTCATTCTCTTCCCGGATCTAGATCTGAATTCTGCAGCTCAGGCAATTTGTGACTGCTGTGAGCAAAGCACTGCTCACATGAACATGCACACGCATGCGTATGTTCTTGTGGTGGGCATCTACAAAAATAGCAGCAGCAAATAGAAATAATAACTCCTAGAACAGTCACCAGATACAAACTCCGATGCAGTGCAATCACTATAACAGTTTTGCAGAATCACTTCACTGAGGTATTTACTTTTCTATCAACTGTGACAACACACTTAAGCTTTTCTTCCTGTATATTAATGCTTGTTTTCCCATTTCAGTTCTTTAAGTCCGGCTTCGTAAATGTGTATCAAATCCAAATGACATGTTTGCATGTGTATAATCAATGAACAACACAAATTATTTATCCCTAGGGATAAAGGACTTGAAAATACAGATGGTCTTGATACAGTCTAATAAGAATGTAAACAGGAAAATATCTTTGTTGACTTATTTCTTAGTAATCAGTAATAATTAGTTATTGTCTAGAGATGAATTATGTGTTTTTCATAAACCTTGCACCAAACAATAGCTAAATGAAATCAACTTTGAGTTTCTTAGGATTACTAAAGAATAAGTGTTTGTCAGATAACTTCCTTAGCAAATTAAGAAAAGCCTATGCTCTATTTTCCATTGTTTATTTTTTTAAAGTCTATGTCAAATTTAAAGGCAAAAAGCAAGATCATGAAGTGCCCTGGACTTTTATTTGCCCCTCGGATGGGGGCAAATTTGGCAAATTGGGCAATTTTTGGCAAATTTGGCAAATTTGGGCAAATTTTTATTTGCCCACTTCAGATGTCAATATTAAATTTTGGGGGTGGTTTTAGTCCTTTTGAAATAATTTTTCTTTCTCACAAGAGCTACAGCTGGTTTCTTGTTTTCAGTATATTATGTTCTGCTTCCCCATTTCAGCTGAGCAAAGACAAACAAACTCTTTTTACCTGTTTGGTCTGTTCTGTAGGCTGACTACATCTCAGCCAGTCACATGTCTCTTGTAATGACTTAGCAATTTTTCAAGAAAGTTTTGATTTGTGGTTTAATATTGGCAAGAAAATAATAGCTGAGATGCACTTGGCTTTAGTAAAATATGTCATGTGATTCTAATAGTAAAATGTCATGTGATTCTAATCCTTTTCCTGGCTTCTAGTTTGAAGAAATCATGAAGTTACTATAAAGGTCTGCACACAAAGTTTTCTTCTTGTCAAGGCAAAGGAATTACAAAAAATGACCACGAGGAGAAAATGCAAAATGGTGTAAGCATGGCTGAATTCATTAAAATTCCAATGAAAATTCCTATTTTAGCCCTTTTTTTCGAGCTGTGGATATGTGCTGCCACAGCCTTCGCTGTTACTACTCCCAGCCCTACCAACCATCTCCCCTTTCTGCCCTGTTTGCTCTCATGGCTTACAGCTGCCTAGATCTGTTCCTTTGCTCTGACCTGCTCTGAGTCACTGCTCAGTGCTTCGCCACTGGCCTAAAGTAGCCCTCAGACATGTTCAGTGTCTTGATTTTATTGTTTCATACATTGGTAGCACTCATTAAGTAAGAATGGCTCAACCCATTGGTCAAGTGAATGACGTCTGTCTGTTTTAAAGAATATTGTTATTAGCAAATTCAATAACTATTTTGGTATAACTTCATAAATATCAGGTATGACTTGTTATTTTCTAAGGTGCAAGGGAATTAGATGTTTAGCTATATTTTCTAATCCATCTGTTAGCGTGCATTAAAATAAAATAGAAGGTAAAGTTTATTCCCCCTGCATAGTCAACTACCCAGTGCAGACTTCTGTATGTTTGAGTGGTCACTTGTTGCAGAACTCCTCCCAAAATGGGAAGAATTCACATATTGCCTTCACAGTGAGGTGCTCTCTGGTATAAGTCTGATATACAGTCTTGAGCAATCACCTAACAAAAATATTTGTTAATGGTTATCTGTTATGAGCGGAGCTATCTGGACATCTGTGCTGGTGATTGGCAACTGACACTTAATGGAGGCAAGATTCACTGAGGCTGGTGTATGAGGCTGGTTTGAACAAAGGCATTTTCTATTGCATATAAGTTATGGAGATCCCCATGTAGTTGCTCTACAGCATAACTAGCGATGGCCAGGAACTGCACAGTTTGCATTACAGCTTTGTTTAATATAGAACAGAATAACCTCTGCACCTGTCCTTTTTAATATGGGAATAATCAAACTAGCACCCTACTGGAAAACCTAAACTAATACAGAAAAAAAACCACAAGTGAAATTACTGGAAAAAAAAAAGTTACATGCTGACATGTATTGGTACTGATACATGCAATTGTAATTCTAATCTACAAGGTCTGCTCATCTTGCAGAGCTGTGCCTTATACCTGACTAGTGTCTGACTTCTTGATAGCCAGACTCAAAACAACCATGCCAACTGGTGGCTTAGAGAGCCCAGTGTTTGCCTCAATCACTAATAACAGTTTGGGAATTTTAAAAAAGGACAGGAATGTCTCAGTCAGGTCTACCGACCAAAACGTCACACAGGATGGAGGAGTCTTCACCTAAGAACAGGCCTGATGTGAGTAAATGCACTCTGCAGGGTAAAACCACTGTGAGACTGATGTTTTCTGAGAGCTTTCAGAGGAGACTGACCATGTCCTGGGCAGAAATCACTGGACGCACACAGCAAGATATAGCAGTCCTCACTGGACTTTCCATCAGTTCACAACAAACAGGCTTCCATCAAGCTGCCTGCTTTCTAGCTGGTTCTACTGACAGAATAGGACTCAGGAGTACACGTTCACTTCAGGGCAAAATTAAATTTACCTGCAAACTGCCTAGTAATTAAGTCTACTACCAAACTAGGCTGTAGTTCATCACTGACCATCTAGCAGCTGTGAGCTCGGCACTTTGGGAATGAGTACTGGGGCTTTATCCCATAATATCTATTGAAACAAAAGATTATTTGGGTGAATAATGCACAGGCTTATTCTCCTTTTGTGTAAAAGTCATTAAAAAAATCTCATGCTAACAAAAGTAGGATAACATCCCCATAGATGGGTATTTCTTAACATTCACGATGTTCCTTCAAAATTCAGGTACGGGAATGAATGAGGAGATCATGGATCTGAAAAAACAGGAGCTTCAATCTCTAGACCCATCTGCCATGGATTCTGTCCAACACACTTGTCTGTCTTAGTCGTTCAGCTTTTTAAGTGGGGGTAATATTAATTCACCTTTCTAAAGTGCTATGAATTCTTTAGATGGAAAAAGTGCTGTGTGTGTTGAACCCCGAACTCAATTTTGGCAGGTAAGTGAGGAAATTGATTTTGAGCCCATATTTATTTGCAGTTTTAAATTGCACTAACTTCCTTAGACTTACTCCAAATGTACAAATGTGTAATTGACAGCAGAATTCACCCCATACCTTCTTACAGACCACTATTCTAACCACTGAACTACATCAGGCTAGCAGACAGCAGAATCTGGCTCCTTCTATATCAAGATGTTTTATAAAACCTATAAAATCAACTTCACTTCTATAGATTTTTTTTTTCAAACTATTAAAATGTAGTGGTTTTTTAATATGCAGTGTAGAAATTTAACTGTGTTGCAACATAATACAGTAAGGGACAAATTCTACTCTCCATTATTTTAGGAGCTAGATAACATAAATCCATTGCTTTAGGTTTATCTTTTTGATCTGTTGCAGTACAGGTGTGAAATATATTTATTTCATTTTGCAACAACTGACTTTTTTGTGACGGCTGCTACAAGAAACATTGACTTTTTATCCTTTAATAAATAATATTTATAGATTTAGAAAAAAAATCATTAGTTATGAGTTATAGCTACTGTAATCATTATAAATATATTAACAACAAATGGCCATGCAAAATAAGAAAAGCTCTATTAAAAATTAAATAAAAAGATCTATTGAGTAAACAGATGTCTCTTCACGGCAGACATATCCCCACAGTTATTGACTGACGCAGTTCTAAGTATAAGGAAATGACCAAGCATGACAAAACATTGCTAAAATAATACTCTGTAAAATACAACTTGCAATATTCCTTTGATTAGGGGATGATAAGGAGGCTAATTAACAGATTGGTATACAGGAGGCTCAGAAATCCATTCCCTTCTAAGGAGTATCTAAATGACATGCTTAGAAATAATTGAAGAGTTCACAGTGACTTTTTTTTTAAAAAACAGCCATCATCTGAGATGACCACACTGTAAAGGTGACCATCTGGCTGTTGAATTCCTTTTTTTACATTCTGCAGATAGAGGGATCGGGAGAAAGTAGAAAATTGCAGCAAAAGGACCCTGAAGCAAGGCAGAGCCCTCGATTCCCATTTGAATCACCTCAAAGAGTGCAGATAGTGTGTGGGATTGGGACCCCAATTGTTATTAGCATACTTTATTTACTTATGACAATTATAAATAAATGATATAGAAAGTATATTCTTACAGTGTCATTGGTCATGTTCAAAAATTATATAAACAAGGTTATACTTCATTTCAAAGTACTTTGCTTGTACAGAGGGCTAAATCTGATGCTTGAGATTTAAAAGCAGTGCTAGCTTCCAGGCTAAAACAAAGCTAGTTTAAGGAATTGAAATCGCTCCAGTTCTTGATTTAAAACAGGTTTTTTACTCTCCGTAATCTCTGGCAGTAAACACACATATTTTTCTTTTCAAGATGGTTTATGATCAGTGATTTCAGTCCACTGCACATTACCCCAACATGTGTCCCAAACTGCTTGGGACAATCCCAGATTAGGAAACACATTCATAGGTCTAGCACAAAGACTACATTATAAAGAAGTAACAAAATGGCCTAACATCTGCTCATGGCCCCTTTGGTAATAAGCTTATATGCCTCAACACTTTCAAAGAAGGTCTTCTACCTAGAAGTTGCCATTATCTCTGGGAGACAAGAGAGCCAATGTGGTTTGCACACACATTTTCTTCTAAACTAAATCTTAATATCATGGATGTTATTAGAGAAGCCATTAAATTCTGTCCTTGCTTCCAAAATAGAAGACCTTAGCTTAAGCTGAATGGCTCAGTTATGTGGCACACCTAAAAACGCAGGGGAGGTGTGAACACTCACTGCCTACCATGAAGTTCCAGTTACAGAAAATTGTCATATACTGTGGGAAGGGAGATTATGAGCAAGGGAAATAGAAATCAGTGGAGCTATCTCTAGACAACAGTGTCTACACTGATAGTTTCTTGAGAGACTAATGAGTCTCCCAAGAAAGAAGCAACATGGGGATAGTATAGATTATTGCTCTTTGACATTTCCAGCTTTGATTTTAGACCAGAAGGAGGGTTTATGCACTCAAATGTTAGAGTGTCTTTTTTTTCTCAGTGATGGCAATAGCTCTAATAAAATATTACTCCTCCCTATAAACTTGACGTTCTGACTTTCACACACTTGTAACAGTAAATCCCAGCCACAGCAATGTCACTTAGTCAGATGACCACTATTCAGGATTTGGCCCTATCTGAACAGCAACAAACAGTTCTGTAATCTGGGCCCTTGCTTTTTTAATACTGAATTGATACAGTTTATTGCAGTTTTAGTGGCCATTAGGAGTTGCCTTCCAACAGATACCTCGATTTAATGTGATACAGTTGATTTATTATGAGGCACAATGTGAATATTTGTTTTCACCTCCCTCCTCTATCCACCCCCATTCCCATGTGTTCTGGTTGAAAAGCTTTACAGATATGAGGGCCATCATCATCAACACATGCATTGCTCAACCCTCTTTGTAAGGGTACTTTTACAGTGAGCGCTGAGGCCTACAAACTCTATAGTCTGAGCAACCTAATTTTTTCAGACTAATGCTATTTTGGGATATGTGCATGACCTAAAGTCATATTTTTCACTGTAGTAGAGATATACTGTTATAAACAAGAGACAAAAAAATCCAATAGTGTCTGGATTCCTTAACACTCAGGATAGTTTCTGATTTCCTTAAGGCTTGAGGAAAGACAGAGCATACTGCAAGTAAAAGTAATAAAAGCCTCCCACAAAATCATTCATTAAAATGACAATTGAAACATACATTTTAAATGACATGATTGACAGGCATCTGGGTAATTTAAATCTATTAACATTCTGGGGGGAAAATGCTCACTGCTGCTGCTTGGCCTAATGCAGATTGGGTAACAGTGCTGTGTCACAAAACGCTGTGTGGTAACTCTAATGCTCCATCTGAAAACATGTTAGAGTTAAATAAGAAATAATAACAGGAAAGAGAAATTGCAGGCTATAATGCACAGGAGAAGAGAGATGTTTTCAGCTGAGATTTGAAATCAGATCGAGAGTCAATGAGGTAGAGAGATAAAGAAAGGCTGTTCCAGATGGCAGGAGCTGCAGAGCAGGAGGCTTTCTTACCACCAATTAATTTAATGAAACCCACCCACCAGTTTCCCATCCAGACTTTTTTCCTGAACCATGCTAGGCTCAAGCCTCATGGTGTGAAACCACAAGAACTCAGTGTGAAAAATTCCATGCTCTCAGCATGCCATGGTAAGAAACTCCCATGCACAGACCAGTCTACAGGAAGGACCCTTGTTCAGACAAAGACCTTTTTTCTCACAAATGTCACTGTTAAATCAAACAGATGATTCTTCTGAAGTTCATGCCTGCAAGGTGATGAACACCTCCTTTCCCACATTGCTCTGCACATCTTGGCATGAGTTGTACAACAGGATGGGTACTGTTCTTTAGGGAAACAGAGCTGCTTTCAAGGAAAGGCTTATACAGGTGTGCTGGGAGACAGTTTGTGCACAACACCTTCACCTGAAGCAAGGCCATGCCAGCTTACATGGCGCTTCACAGCATGGCTCGTTCAGCCTTCTGCATGAGCAGACACCCTGAGATGCAGAGGACTAATACCACCATAAAGCAGCCCAGCTCTTTGTCTAAGCCTAAAGGGATTTCCTCCCCTCCAGGGTTGGGTACACACATATCATACTAATATGCTCCTTCAGGGGACTCTTACACATCTGAAGTTTAATGCAACATAAACTGACTACTGTGATAATTACCTTTGCACAGTGGAATTCACTGAATGTAAATATTAATCATATGCTATAGGTACTGTAACAAGCTTGCATCAAGCAATATTTGCAAGTACAGCTTGCCAAAGTAGGATAATTCCTAACAACTAAGCTAGCAGTTCATCTAGCAGCATCAACAGCTCATCCTGAAGAGCTTTGCCTTGTTCTATGAAGCCCATCAGAACAAAGCTACTGTAGACAAAATGTAGAAGAGAGTGCCCAGAAGCCATGCTCAGCTCAGCCTCTGGCCTCTTCTCCTTTGTACAGAGGAGCTTGTGCTGATTTTACCAGCCCTGCTTGTGCTGATTTTTACACAGGAGAAGCTGTCTTTCAGTCCTTTGGTTCTCAACCAGCACAGAACTTTCTAGATTAAAAGCAAAATTCTCAGTTTCACGCAGAAACCTACAGTATGCCCAATAAGTCAGTGGTCAGATTGCAGAAGGAAGCCTCCCTGAACCATCAGGCCATTGTGCCCTCCTTCATCTTCGATTTCTGGATGATTTCCTGTGCATAGCAGGAAGGATTTTGCATTATTTGATCTTGGAGGAAGCGTGATCAAAAAGTCTGTGTTGGTAGAAGCAATCTGTAAAGCTTTTCACTGTATGTAAGTGAAAAACAGAACAGGATTTAGTTATGGCTGCTTCCGCATGTGATAGCAGTTAAAAGTTCTGGGATGTCCTTCCACTGAACAAAGAACAAGTACATGCTATCAGTTAAATCCACGACCTCCAAGTTATTTTGCAGTAGACGTGGAATAATGCATGAGTAAGACACCTCCTAAACACAGTAAATGTAGATTCAAAATATTATTTGATTTTATTCCTGTGTATAACTCTACTTATCACAACTCTTTAAAAAAAAGATAGAAACTATTAAAGAAGTGATGACAAAAATGCCATGTTAGATTTCCATTTATTTTATCATTAAAAAGATTTACAGCTGGTACTGATATCAGATTATAAAAATTAGGGCCCTCCATAAATTAAAAGGGCTTGCTCTTGCTGAGCTATAATAAGAGATCTAATATGTCAGATTTGAAAGGTCCAAGAAGCAGAAAAACAAGCAGCAATGAAAAGTGAGATCCTAAAAGCATGTAGAGATTTTTACAGTAGATTCTTGTAGAATACAATGAAATATTAGTAGAAAAAGGTAACTTGCCAAAATAGCTGTGCTAATCCTCTTCTTATAATAGCTTTCATGGCAGAATTAGTAATACTCTTTTTTTTTTTTTTTATTAAACAGGCTCTGATATAATGACATTGAATTCCATGCAAATATTCTACTTCTTTAGGAATAATTTATTGTAGTTTTACTGGAAAATTTCAGATGGATCTTAAAAGGTTTTATGGCCTCAATTATAGCACTTTTACTCCTAATAATCAATATTGATTTTACCCTATCATCCTTTTAAAAGTTTCTCTTGGTTTACATAGAATCCAAATCTTGACTGAGTTTATAAAACGATAATATTTTCATTCTAAAATCATATTGTTTTAGACAATTATTCCAGGTCTTCAATAGCTACTTCTGTTACAGCACTAAATAGATGAAACAAATCTCACTTTGTTAGTAGGAATGGAGTGTAGTGAGAGTGTAGTGAGTGGGAGAAAGACAGCTGATTAGCAGCAGCATTGTTCAGTGACCTGAAGTTGTGCTCATCCCTTCACGTTTTCATTGTGCTCCAGAGCTTCATTCACTGTATCACTGAGTCTACATCTCATCTGCAGCTGCAGCCTACTCTGTTGCTGCAATGCCCAAGAGACAAACCTCAGGAAACTCAACACACTGACCTACATGGAGCTTTTACTATATAATCCCCATAGAAAATAGAGCTTCCTGAAACAGCTCCATGTAACGCAGGCAGATGCAAGGGAGCTGTCTATCCCATCTGCTCATCCGCTCCATCAGGCTTTTCAAGCTCTACTGTTCTTTCAGGAGCTGTAACACAACCATCACAAGCTAATGCACACTCAGTTATCTTCTCCTGTAGATGCCATGCCACTTTTCTTACTATTAACACTACTGCATGTGAAGAGGCTGAGTCACAGAGTTTCCCTTCTCCTGGTCTGCTCCCCGTGCCCAGGCTTCTCCTGCTGATGGACACCGCCATGGTGCAACCATGCAGGGCTCCCAGTGCTGTGGAGGAGCCAGTGGTTCAAGCAACCAGCTGACTCCTTCCGGTCCCATAGAGCAGAACTTCCTTGTTCTCTCCACTGAGCAAAACAATGAGCAATATATGTGCTTTGATTGGTTAGCCACCTGTTTTATTCAGCTTTAAACAGGTAAGTTTGAATCACTTGCCCTAGAGAAGGACAGTGGGCAAGTGAGATCCTCTAGGATCCTCTAGGCTGCGTGTGCAGTGTGGATATGTATTTACATTCATTTCTATTTTCCACTCAAAATGCGTCTCATTATTTTGCTCGTCTTTTCAAACATAATTAAATGGTGACATATGCATACACATATAGCCTAAACATTTACTTGATTTTTCAACTAGGAAAAATAAGGAGCAAATGTATGACAAAGGTTATATGAAAAGAATAGCATATGGAAATTTTCTGTGACTGTTTCCATTGACTCTTATACACCTGCTTTCCAGGCTCTTTTACTCTGTCCTTCTGCTCTTTTACACCAGGTTTATTTCAGCATCTTTGGAAATGAAAAGATCCTCTTTTGTTTCAGAATTAGTACTTGACTGATGAAAAGAATGAACCCCAGGGGCTGTCTTTTCCAATCAGGCACTGTACAAGCACTTGAGCTGACTATGTTCTGCAGAACATTGAAAACATGGCATGCCCAGGAAATGTTTGCCATCACATTAGTGATGCTGTAATGGGCACCACAAATCACCTGGACATTAATAGAATGAAATCACTTACTGCCTCTGAAAGCAGCTTTATTCTCAGTTGGTGTCCTGAAGGCACCATGTGTGCAGTCTAGAGTTTCTCCCACAAAGGAGAAATTTTCAAATATCATAAAAGCCCTGTTTTACTTGCTGCTTTTAGAGTTTGTTTACATCGCTACTGATTATTTCTGATTGCAATCCCTTAAATACAACTAGTGTCAGAAAAAAAAAATCAAAAAATAAGTAAGTGTCTTATGAACTTTAAGTGATCTCTGATTTCTCTAAAAGCTGTAGCAGGACAGGATACACATGTCTTATAATGACTGTCCTTGCTCTCACTTAACTGCAATAACGCATCAAACGTGTTTCTTTATCCTGTTATTGCTGGTTTGTAATTTGATCATCAGACAGATTTGAATTCTCCCCAAGCTGTTCCAACGCGTCTGTAACAGAAGCAGAGGTACCTCCATGCACTTCCCATTTTGCTCAGAAAATAGAACAGCTTCAATGATCACAGCCCATGTGAAGCAGACAGCAGTGGTTAAATTAACTGTTGTATCAAAGAAATGGGCTGTTAAAAATACCTGATTTCCTACTAGAGAAGACTTTTTAATTGTGCTTCTGGTGCCTAGAACATGTTGAATTTTTTATGAGATAATTCAGGTAACAGTCCATTAGAAAGGGTATTTAATTTAGCCTGAGGAAGTTGGGGAAAAGAGTGAGAGCACTCCTGTGTGAGCAGAGGCTGTCCTCCAGCCTGCCCCCCCTGCAGGGCAGCAGTGAGCTCTGTGCCCACTCTGCAGCCCCACAGTGCACAGCCAGCTGTGTGGATGCACACCAAAAGCAGCTGCAGGTCACATTCACATACCTCAGCGCGAGACAAAGCAACTCAAAACACCCGCTCTGCTTCCCTTGCTGCAGGAGCAGTATCCTCTGCAGGTAAACTGAAGAGATCTCATGAGTCAAATCTTTTACTGTCCATAAAATGAAATCTCAGGCTTATCTTTCCGCTTTTAACTTATTTTCATTTTGTATTAATAGAATGTTGGTTATACCACATTCAAGAAAACATCTAGTTTTCCAGTGCTATTCCAGCAATCAAACTGATAGCTGTAAAGCAGATAAAGAGGAGCTGTACACCACCGTTTCTGCTGGCCCATTTTTCATTTTTTGAAATAAACCCCCCAGAGTCTTTTTTCGGAATAAATTGAAGATAAAAAAGTTATCTTTTGATGCGGATAGTTTGAACATGTCAGATTTGTGAAGCATTTTCTTCAGCTAGGTTAGTACTCTGCCTTTTGAAAGACATATAAGGCAAAGCACAGCTGTCAGAATTAAAAATAAGATAGTTGGATAAGGCAAAAAAATGTAGCTCTATTAAAAGAAGAGAACCTGAAAAGTTAGGTTCCACTCTCCTTATTAAGACCAACTAGTATTTCAGTCCACAATTCTTCCTTACTGAAATCAATGAAATTACTTGAGAAGGGGGGATAATACTAAGTACAAGGAAACATACCTAAATCTGGCCTTTACTAGCCTGTTCTTGGCAGTAAAACTGGCCTTTCAACCCAGGATCCAGCAAATGCCCCTTGGTCTGTGCCCTTTCACATCCCTAGCTCTTCCAGGAAGCTAAAGAGTGAATATATCTTTTCAGTATGTTTATAAGCAAAATATCAAGTTTAAGCATTGCAGAAGGGAGTACAAAGTTCTACCGCATGTGAATTATAGGAAGTCAATTAATTCCAGCCTTTGGAAGGCTGGTCATATCTGGAACTGAAATAATAGATCTAAGATTAATAAAGGTAACAATTATCAGTAGATTGCTACTTGATTCACTTTTCATGTAGATCTTCAACAGTCAATGCAATCTATGGTTCAGACAAAACGTGGTAAAGATGATTTTACACTGCATTGACTTCTTTAAATGTTCTTAAATGTATATTTGCACACCTAAACGCACTCACTGTTACAGTTTTATTCCATTCATCCTTGTAGACATACTAGAATGATAATGCAGCCTTTTATTTAGGAGTCACTACCTGTACCCACCTGCCATCTTGTTAAGTTGTACAGGTGCAACACCTCACCACTGATACACTGATCACCCTCTTCTTGCTTGTACAGCCACTAAGCCCCGACCAGCTTTAGGCAGAGTAGCATTTGCCCAGCTTTGGCTGTGCAAGTAGTCACAATGATTTTTCACAGGGAAGTGATAAATTTAGTGCAGGTGTACTTGTCTGCTTCATCAGAGATTTTGATACTAAGCTTCTGTGAACCAGGGGTTATGCCATCAGTGTAATAAGAAGCACCAAGCACAAGAGCGCTTTGACTAGAACTTTTACAGGCCCTAAGTCAACAGCACAAACAGTAAACATGATCATTTCTGCTCTGTGGTGTAAATTAGACTAACACTGATCCAGGAAATGAAGTAAATTTAGTGGAGTAACTGAGCTAAAAATTTTGGCCAATGACAATACCTTGCATTTCTTAGTAACAGCTGGATGTACAATAGCCTGGCTTATTATGGCTGAAGATGAGGCCATCCCTCAAAGGTGGAAATAGCCATGTCTCAAAAGAGGAGCAGTAGCTGAAATGGGATGTTATGGCCCTTTATCAGTGGAAGAAAACATCCTAGTTAACTGTGGAAAGTCTACAGCACTGTTCAAATTGCAAAAGGTATTGTATGGCAGTGCTAGAATACATTCATAAGGGTTGTTATAACACATCAATATGGATTCCAGTCCTTCCACTGTAACGTGTAATTAAAAACTTAAATGTTCTTCAGTGATGTAAATTTGTCTTTATTATTTGTTACACTACTCTAGTAAAGACCATCTCACAGGAAATAAAGAAGACAGCTAGTCAAAGAGGGCGCATTGCTAGCGACTTCTGATGTCCATCTCCACATGCTTAGATTCAGAGATTCTCACATTGTTCCAGTAAAGGAGGAGGAAATTTCTGAGTCACAGAGACTTTCTCTGCTAATTATTCACTAATACTATAGAGTGGATGTAGTCACATTGTCACACCATAAAAATAAAAATTAAATATATAGTGTTGATTAATGAACAGCCTGTGTGTAGGAACATCCCCCTTGTCATTTTCATGAAGCTGAGTACTTCAGCTCAGTGGAATAATGGCTAGAGTTGGGAACAATCAGGATTTTCACATCAAAATTCATCCATGTAGGATGTTGAGATGGTAATGGAAGATTTCAGGTTTGGTATGAACAGAAGTTCCAGGAGAAGGGGAAAGAAGTCTGGATAATGGCTTTGGTGGAAAGCAGTAGTGAAAGCTTCATCCTTGATCTGTGTGCTTCTGCATAATGACATTTGTGCAAAAATAAACGGAACTGCTCATGTAATGGAAATTGCCCTGCTACTTACAGAATCTGGCCTTAAAAAGGCTCCTATCTCAGCTGGTGAAAGCCAACATTTTCACTTCATTTTTCCTCTGAACTTCAGATTGAGCATTTGTGAGGCAACGTCCTGTGAAAGAAATTTCCCTTCACCTAAAATATCTCCTGACAAATACATTGAGTGAGCCCAGTAATGATTTTCATTTGCTGATGTTCACCCAGTAAAGAAAGGAAGCAGTACCCTTCCTCTCAAAGGAAATGAAGAACTCCGTTCTCAGTATGGGGGTATACAAGGAAAGCTAATTAATTTTTCCATGACAGGAGAGAAATGACATGTGACTACAAAGAAATGTGAATTCTGGTGGCCCTGTGACCTCCGCAGAAACATGACCTTGGCCTGTGCTTCATGGTGGGGCACGGGCATGGTGCTGGGCCATGGGCTCAAAGGCAAAAAGAAACAAGTGCAGCTCAGGAACCAAAGAGAAAGAGCTTAGGGGAAAGGTCATGACATTAAGCAGTCAGTGTTTCTGTATTGACATGCTTCCTCAAGCCAGAAATTCACTAATCTGGCCTGAGATTATTTTGATTTCAGTGAACTTTGATTGTGGCTTAACTGTTGTAAAATACCCATTTCCAAAGTGGTATAAAGAGAAACTTGTACCATAAAGAAGTAAACAAATCACTGTTCTTGTTCCTTTGGCTTGAAACATCATTTCCAGCTTTTAATCACTGAGAACTGTCTATTACTCTACCACTGGAAACTGTCATTTGCAAATTGATTTTTTCCCCCTGACACTTTAGCTTGTTGTTTTGGCTCCAGTCCTCTAAAAGTGGCCTTGTTGGTTTATCCCAGTCAATTCTTGACAGACCTGGGAGCAGAGCTCTCAACACCCCACTCTTCATCCAAGGCTCTCAGAGCGATGCTTCATCCTGTGCTTGCAGTGCTAGCAAGGTTGGCTTGCTGGTGTTCCTGCTGTCATTGGAGTGCAGCTTTCTGTCATCAGAAGTAGCTGGAGCTGCCAGTTGGAGATCAACAGTAGGACATGTTACTTAATTATCTCTTGGGGACTGTTGCTATTTTTCCCCTTAGATATTTTCCAGAAACATTTTTTTTTCTCCAATAATAGCAAAGGTACTTTTACAGTCAGGCCCTCTTCTGCCCTCATAGTGAGAAAAAGGCAGTTTGGTTAGGTTTATTCATTGTTTGTTGGATTACAGTATTTAAAATTCTAAGAGAAAGTATCAACATAGGAGGGAAGCTCCACACAATAATTAAAGAAATGTGTGGAGGAATGTACTTAAACAAAAGTTTAAATACAGAAATGCAGAACAACAAATTACATCCTTCAATACAAAATACAACGTAACTTCTGAGAGAAGGAGACAGCAAGGAAAGAATATGGTAGATAAAACATAATTTAAAACTGTAAAATCACTATTTTACAGGACAATAGTCATTAAAATATTTATAAACACCAAATAATCTACCTTTCATAAAAGAGCACTGCAGGAATTTTCATACAAACTACAACATAGGGAACATACTGCAAGTCTTTTATATTCCTCCAGTATTCTGTTTGTTTTTTAAGACTCCTACCTCACTTGCCTAAGAATCAGACACTGCAACAATGTTCTCTAGCAAACCATCCTTATGCTCTGCAGGTCAGTAAGTGAATAGTTGTTAAATGATTCAGTATACAGAGAAAGAATTTATCATAAGATAGCCTCTGCTTAAATGAAAATAAAATTAAATCTTCAATATTTATTCCATGTCACCTAGTCCTCATTGTTGTAAAAATATTTGACTGTTACACAAGAGAAAAAGTCCATTTTCTTCTAAAATGAGTAAACGTTCCTTTTCAATGTTTTAGACATAAAACTCCTTTACTTATTTCCATTGTGAAGAGAATTAACAGTGAAGTTACTTGCTGAAGTGGCTGTATCAAGGGATACAGAAGATTCACTCCTTAGGTGAATATCCCCAGTGCCAGCGTCCAAGTTTGTAATGAGTGGCTCTGGAAAAATTCCACCTTCGAGGTCAACCTCAGAAACAGTAAGCCTGCCTTCCTGTCCTTCCTTCTCTGGATTTCAGCTAGGCGCCTGACAGGGTAGTCAACTGTCTGTCCTATTGACCAAAGACCTTTCTGAATTTTTTATGTATTGAAATATATCTCCTTGCGATTTTATTTATGCCCTATGTATTAATTTGATTAAAGGGTTTAAAGTCACACATATACCTTACTAAACTAAGGTCTGTAAAAAAAAACCAACAACAAACCACCCCACTAACAAAACTTGGAAGAATGAGGAAATGTTTGATTCTTTGTTATGAGGTATTTATTTTAATTTTGTTTGTTTGTTCTACAAGCATGAAAGTGTTCATGATAAATCAAAGAAAAATCCCTAGTTTAATATAAAAAAAAAGGCAAAAAAAAAAAAAAAAAGCAATTGCTAGACCTGTTTGGAGGTGGTCATTCAATTATCCAAACCTGTGAGACTGAGATAAATTACTTGTGGTAACATTTTCCTCTTGGAAAATCACAGATGAGACTAAATGTGATGTTTTATATATATAGTAGCAAACAGTCATAGGTACATTTCATTTTGAAAGTCCCATCTGTCTTACAGCCCAAACAGTTTTTGACATCACAGAATGATTGCTGCACTTCACATTATATGAAAAGGCAGTAATAGTTGATATACACCAGGGCTCTAAACATCAGATTTCCATTTTACTATATTGAGCATTTATTCTAAGGAAATGGGTTTAAACAAACAAACAAACAGCAACAACAGAAAAGAATATAGATTAATAATTTGTATTTGTTGCTCTAAAAGTGTGGTCAACATTTGATTTCAAGACTCAGTTCACTAATCCCTAGAAGGATCATCTGCTTCATAAATCCAAGCTGTTGCATTTTTTTTCCCTAGAAAAGCAAATGAAACGCACGAATGTGATTTATCATTTGATCACATTTTAATTGACTGCATTAAAGCTGCAAATATTAAGGGAACTCAGCCTGCGTACTTCTTGGAGCCTGATTCAGCATGCATCTTAAAGCCAACTGTGTGTGGCAATCCACAGTCAGTAAGGTTTAAATTAATAATACAGAATTAAATACTGCCATCAAAGCAAAGAGTTAATTGGTTTCCTATTTGTAGTATGACACTGAAACGCCACAAGAGCTCAATGATTGTTACCATCACCAGGAAAATAAGTGTGGAGTTTATCCAAGATTGAAGAGGAATTAGTGTGCTGTCTTATTGCTTAATAAAGAGCCACCAACAGCATGCTCAGTCACTGCTACAATCATCTCCCTTATCAAGACACCAGCAATTATTTTATCTCCAGTATAAAGAAACACTTATTTCCAAGTTTCAGGTTATGCCTCTGAGCAGACACTAGTTGGACCCTGTGCATTGCAAAATGACATGCAACAGACAGAAGCATATTATCTGCAGTCTCCCCAGAAGGATCTTACATGACTCTGAAAGGCAAACAGAAGAAATATTTTTCCTTTAAATGACTCTTAAAATTCCACTATAGATGATTTTAGCCCACTGAATCATCTGGGAAAGAATTGTGTACTGGATAGGGAAGATGACTTTGGATCAGATGAAAAATATTTTCTTTGTAATAGTGGGTATCTTTAGAATGCTAGCATGGCTATAAAGAAATACAAGATCCATTCTGGGGAGCCATTTCTGACCCTGGTCAGTTTGCTACAGGAATAAAGTCACGGCCCCCTCCCCATTCTACACTTGTGTGGCTTTGTAGGCTTCAGTTTGCCTTGATACTATCAGTGTTACTGAGCATGATGTGCTGCTGACTAAATGACAGTTGTTTGCTCCTTCTGGTCCCCATGCTGGCATTCTGGGCGACTGATCAAAGCAATTTGGGCTGGAAAGAGAAAGCAACTGTGCAGGCCTTTTCCAGGCCTTATCTGATGGTTGATGGAATGAGAATTTTCCTTTGAGTTTTTTCCATGAAAATGTAAAGAAGGATGGTAGTTATGGAAAACCAACAAAATAAGTCTGCCTCCTTAGCATTCTGGCTTTGCAACAATGCTGCAGAAAGGCTTACATTTCTACAGAGGAACAGCATAGATAGAGATGAATTTTAGTATTCAGTATAATCTAAACCAATGTACTACGCTACAGCTCAGCATGTCCTGCTAGACTATAACAGAGCAAGTTATAAAGGAAGACAGATACAACATCAGTTTTTCACATTCTTAATGAACAGTGTGAATTCATTGCTTTCAGAATAACAGATGATTTAATTGAATCTGTATAATCTAATGCAATCAATCTCATTTAACTAAATGTCACACAGCCCTTTTCACCATGAGGCAGTTTATGTACACACACCAAGAAGCAGCACCAACTTCTGAAACCCTTACCAGTGTGAGATCAATTTTCATGAGTTGCTCAGAAAAATCAGTGTACTTCTATTTTGTTTCTGAGTTAACTGCTAAACACACAAGAAATGTTTAAAAGCCTATGGGCTAACAGCAGAGAAACAGAAAATTAAAACAAACAAACAAAACTAGCTGTACTTGCTATACTCAACCTGAATTATAAGCAAAGCAAAAGGTAGGATTGAATAGATCTACAAGGCTTTTTTTCAATGTTATATTTCTAAAATCTCCACCATATAACTCATGCACCTTGGGACAGACTAAATGCTGTTACAAATATGGCTGACCTACCAGAGTCTCACAGAAGCAGTGTCTGAGTGCCTACAGCATCTCACTGTCTGTAGAAGCACAGGGGCTGGTCCGTGCCCCACGGTTCACACCTGTTTGGGTGCCTGCAATTCGCATGCTCTCACCACTCACATCCTTTAGATGAAATGCTTAGAAGCACAGCTGTTTGAATTGCTAAACCTTTGTCAAATGATGCTCTGCAGGATATGGGATGGAGGGCTCTGCCCAGGCAGGCAGGTTTGTGACCAGGGCTGTCTTGTCTCTGCCACAGCAACAAGCAGGCTTTTGAAGCCCTGGGAAGTGATGGGAGTTCTAATTTTTCTGTTTGCTCTCCCAGACCTAACAAAAAGCGTCAAGGGCTGAGCACAGGCTTCCATCTAGAATGGACTTTTGCTCAGTGTGCCACATAGATGTAGCATCACATGCCTCATAGATAAGCGGTATTATTTAATAATTTTTCCAGTGCAAATAAACATGACTAATTATTCTGCAAACAAAACCTAAGGAATGTTTCTTTGTTGTGCTTTCCTGCAAAGAAGAATCTTCAGGATGTAGAACTTGAAAATGAACTTGTTTAGCAGTGTCAGTGCACCCAAAGAATTCCACTGAGTATTCACAATGTTTTAAATATTCATCTAGATTTAACTGGAAGCAAATTGGATAAGAAACCATAACATATATGGTGTGAAGTGAGGGAAAGTCCTTAAAAAAGAAGTGACTCTGTAGCTTAAATCTCTGGTCTCAAGACCTACGTAGAGTTAAATGTTTAAAGGTATATTGGCACCTAAATTTACTTTGCTTTAAATAATATTAAACCTCTATTCATATACACCAAAATGCATCAAAGTGCATAAGTATATTTTCAAAAGAGGTCTGGGAACCTAAACCTCATTATGGGAAAGAGTCACTTTTGAAAATAAAACACAAGATTCTT
The DNA here is from genome assembly GCF_009769625.2 of Cygnus olor. NCBI lineage: Eukaryota > Metazoa > Chordata > Aves > Anseriformes > Anatidae > Cygnus > Cygnus olor. The sequence goes on along the minus strand of NC_049174.1, from coordinate 17,146,278 downwards.
AAATCACTTGGTCATTTTGAAAATAAATCTGGGATCATTAGTGACCCCAGTGGCCTCAAACCTCAATCTAGAGAATGACACCACTAGTTGCATTCTACCATTCTCCCTAATTAATTGTCATTTTGTGTAATTTCAAAAGGAAGAACAAAACTCACAGAAGACATCATCATTTCTGGCCTATGCCTTACTTAAAAGTTACTTAAAAGTTCTTTTATTTTCCATTCCCCTTAGCTTTTGAAATTTGACAGGCTCAGAGACCAGAAAGTAGGGGAGTAAGTGATCAAAAGATCCTGATTTATGATTTAAAGCATTTGAACATTTTTAAGACCTTCAAGAGGACAATTTAACATGTCCCCAGGTGACTTTAGTTTACACAGCCAACCCTCACAACACAGATAATCTAGGCAGTTGTCTTTGGCAACATTACAGGACTACATTTCACAAAACTGGCCTGTTTGTTAACTGTTTTTCACTCTTTCAGACAGCCACTCATGCATTATTTATGGCATGAGGCATTGCTATATGTTTTCTTTCACCTTCCATTTGATTACAGAAATGTAATTGTGGCTAGCACAAAACCAATGGAAATAGAGATTTAATTATCCTTTGTGCCTCATCTTTTCAGGGAGTGTAGGATTATTTGGTGTGGGAGGTTTTTTGGGTTTCTTTTTGCTTAAATTTACTATTAAAAGTAGAGTCATACTATATTTGGTCCTCTAAAAGAGTTTCTGAACCTCTAAATAGTGGCAGACTGAAGGGGCTATCAGTCCATGGGATGGGTAAATCCATGACTTTTGCACCATAACCATCCCCTTATCTGCAGTTGACAGCTTAGGCTACCTGAATAAAACTTCTGCAGTCTACTTATTTTCTTGCAGTCATTTACATGCCCCTCCCCAGCATCCCAAAAATATATATGAATAAAGGGCCTAGTGTTAATCTTAAAAACACCTAGGCACTATCAGCACATTGGGAAGGAGCACTCTTACAGGCTATCAGCTGAACGACTTATCCATTTTTATCTACTTACGCAGTTTGTCGAGAACAAATTACATTGGGGGGATGGGGTGAAAACTGAGTAAATTTGGGTTGATTCATCACCTGTCCAATTTTGCAGATCAATCAGTTAATAATTTCATTGACCTGGAGGATCATTCAGAACAATATATTTAATTCAGTCATGCATTTAGTTTAATTAAGGTTTGAAGTTACCGTGCCCTGCTGGCAAACAGATATTAAGTCTGTTTTCTTTCTGCTTTCCATTCACTTTCTGAATTTCCTCTACTGGATATCACTCATAAAAGATCTGTTATTTTAACTTAGCTAAATTGCCTACTTCTGTGAAATTATGCCCCTTTCTTTGGAATAAGAATCACCTGCAGGTCTTTCTGCACATCATTTGATAGATGTGCTGGAAGTATTGGGCTTCTTGGACGCTTCTGCAAATAGCATTGGGGTACACAAATCTTGGGAGCCAGCTATTTGGAGACTGGCTAGGGGTGTACAAAGGTCTGGTGCAGAGATGCAACTGAGTGCTAAGGGGCTGTCAGAGAGCAGGAACTACAGAGCCAAGTGCTTTTCATGAAAGTCTCTTGCAACAACATGGGCAGGAATAACCCTTGCTAACTGTGTGGGTTAAATTTAGCTTTTGAAAAAAGATTGAATATGTATTGGGATTACTGCAAATAAATAAATAAAGTGACAATACACATCAGTCTATCATTCAGTTGACCTGGAAACTGAAAGTTACAGGTCTATGAGAATCGACAATGTACAATGAATGTACCTTTCTACAGAGCTCCATGAGCTGCCAATACTGAATTTGGTCCCATAGATGATGCTGAAACATTTGGGGATACTTTGTTTTATTGTGTGCCCTTCTAATAGTGATTTTTTTTTTTTCTGGCAGTTACTGCCTCTTTCTTCCCTTGTGTAAATGACACTAGTGTTTCAAATCCCTGTAAATTTGCCCCAGGTTGAAAGCTGTGTTCATCTTGTGTGCAGCTCTGTTGAATGTCAACAATATCACATAGCCTGGCCTGAGAGCCTCTGTGATGTGTGCCCACGCAAACCGGCACAACTATGCAAAAAAGCTCAATTTACACCACTTTTCATACCATGGCTATCAAACAATAGTTCATCATCATCTTTATGAGATACATGTCAATTTAGCAGGAAGACTCTTACTGAAGCACAGGTTGATATTGCCAACATATCCTAATTTCTAACAGGCGATGGTTTGAACACTGCAGACATATCTCTTAGGCCTACCTTGAGGTCTAAGCAGTGCACGCGTGTTGCAAGATTATGGTTGGGAATAAAGAAAACTTTCTTACTCCCTAATCTGCTGGCACAACTTTGACATGCTCCAGAAGGTTTGGCCATACATCCTGCTGCCAATCAGATAGTGCATTAAGATTATCCTTTGTTCCTGGTTTCCATTTAATGGACTAGCTTTCTCTTTCGGTAAGTTGCTAGGTTTGAATATCCAAAAATTCTCCAGTCACAAGTGAATGATAATATTGCTTGTGTTAGGGCCTTTACAGTCTCTGAATTACATTTGTATTCCATGATATGCTTTCAAAACAGTGAATAGTTGTGTATAAATTCCCTGTTCTAGAGAATACCATGTACCTGCAAAGGAAAGAGCATTCAGGAGGAAGGGTTACATTGGATAGCTAACCATATTATTCTTATGTATTTCCTCAGTGAATTAACATGAAAAATCTAGGCACCATAGCTCTGCTGTTATTAAGGGCAGTTATCTATCTCAGGCTTACTGCCAGAAGATTTGTGAATTCCTTTGCTTTGAATTGAGGCTGCTATGGTTTGAGCTAGCAAATTGGTTAATGGCTCTGTAGGCAAACTCAGGACTCTGACAAGGTGCAATACACATATCCATCACTCATTGGCTGTGTGATTGACAGCACTTTTTGTTCTGGCAGTTCTGACATGCAGTGCATATGATTTGATTATGCTAGCTTTCCTACTTTCTTTCTTTTCCACAATTTGCTGGTAGAGGCTGTTCCAACAGTCCTAGATCCTCAGGTCTCATGTGGGCAACAGTATAAAGAACTGTTCACATATAGGTTTCATATGCCTGAAGGGAACTCTGCTGAGGGACTTGAGCTGTATAGTGAATTTGGTAGTCGCTTTGATTTATTTAAGTACATGAGGAAATCTCCATCACAGATCAGCCCCATTTTATTATATAATTATATTACAAAAAATGACATTCCTATTGCTCTGAAGGTATTATCTGAGAAATCCCAGATTTCTTGCCAGCTGGAGAAAAGAGTTGCAAAATAATTTCAAATGAATTTTAGCTAGAAATTGATACATTTGATATTAGTATTTTGGTTTAAGAACAACGAGATTGTAGAGAGACAGGTCGGGATTGAGAGTGCATCCTTGAAAAGCCCATTTGCTGTTTGGAACATTATTATCCCCCAGTGTGGAGAAAGGCTGGGCAGCACATGATTCATGCCATGGCTGTCACAACACACAGGTGACACGTCTTTTCCACTGATTATTAACTTTCCTCTTCACTCTTGTATTTGGTCTTTTATTTTGCTTGGCTGAAAAGCAGATTGGAGGACAGAGACACAGTGTGTTACTGTGTGTGGAAGCATGAGTAAAATTATCTGTTTGTTTGCATTTTTGCTTTAATTGTGCAAAACCCACTATTTTCAATGTTGTAGTCTGCTGCATGAAAAGCTGTACTAGGTCTGCATTAGTTCTGTCCTCTGATATCTGAAAAAGCACTAAGTATGTCATTTTTATGGACTTTTCCTATTTTCAGCTAAGTCTAGTATTCCTGCTTCTGTGGTGCTTGAGCTAGGTATTTCCCTGTTCACAGAACAAACTTCTTTTTCCTTTACTTTTTGACCAATGTTTCTTCCAAGAAGCCTCACAGTGTTCAATAGCAAAAAGATACTTGAAAGAAAAAGATGTGTCTTGAGAGCCTGGAATACACCATGTCTCAGCAGGACTGCCCTCCAGAGGTGGGTCTCTGGGGCAGAGACCCTCTTTCATTCAGGGTGCACACACAGTGTCACTGCTTCCCATTTAATAACCTCCCATCAGTCCTCCCTAGATGCCATTCTTACCTCATCTCACTGTGAGTTTGTTCTTATTAAGGGCCTGATCCATCAAGGTATTTAAGCACATGGTTGTGGGTTGTAAACCCACCAGGACTTTTTATAACCCTGTAAAGTGTGTAAAGTGTGTACCTACGGCACTATAAAAGATGGTTTTAAGTGATGTCTGTGATAAGAGCCAACCTTTTCTGTTCAGCACTTATTCTCCTCTGTAACACAAGAAGTTTCTGCAGTTTGTGTTGCATATATTTCAAACAAGACTGGTTTTGACAAATTGACTGTTTCTTTTTTAGTTCTGTCTTTTTTTTTTTTGCAAAAAAAGCATCTATACCTAATAAATTTTCAAGATATTATTCCTTATCTGCATTCCTCAAAAAAACTGTTAAGATTATGTTAGACACCCTGAAGGATTACTTAATATTTAAAATTTTTCAATTCAGCTTCTCCAAAAAAAAAAAATTAAAACAAAATAAGAAAATAGAATGATCACAGTAGGCTCAAACCTTTTCCCTGCAGACACAGCTAAGGGTAAATCTTAAGTTATATCCTATCCTGAGAGTGGAATTTGGTCCAGTGCAGAATTTGAATTTCTGTAAGCACTGAAAATAAAAAGTAATTAAACCTCTGCCTATTCCTTGTGTACTATAAATACATTAATAAAATAGGCAAAGAAAATCAACTCCTAAATTATTAGCAGTAGTAAAATGCTGAATATTGAAACACAGTTTAATTTATTCATTTATACTTTTTATCAGGCTAAAATAGGCCTCTAGGAGCAATTTAAACATTACAATAATGCAATTGTTCAGTATAGTCAGCAGTTAGATACACAGCTATCTTCGTACAAAAACAAACAGCAAGCTAGTGGCAAACTCACATGTTTCAATGTAAATTGTTGGTGAATTTATGCAAAGCCAGCAGACTTGTCTATTTTATGAACATGTAACTTATGCATTTCAGTGTGAAAACTACTGGGCAGTGAATCAATGCAATGGGTCCAATTCAGTGCCCACAAAGAGTCGAGCTCTAATTTTAAGACTTCCAGGTAACCAAGGCTCCTGTAAGTTAGCATATATAATGTGTAAACCTCCCAAACCCCAAATGAACTTAGATGTTGGCTATCTGTCTTGGATGTATTTTAGAGAAAATTGGTTAAGTCCAAAGCAAAGCAAAAAGAATATATGTTATATGTTAATAGCAGAGACAACTGGAAATCCTTTAGCCTATATATTAGTTGATACATCTTCAAAAGTAAAGAAGGCATTTCAAAGCTAAAACTATTGGGAGAAAGTTTCTCTGACTATTTCTTTATATGAAACAGCGCTCTTAATTCCATTCTGCTGCACAGGGCAGATGACATTCCTCCCAGTCATCACCGAAGTAACAGTAACCCACTGAGAGGCTCCAAAACTGCTGTGGTGCAGATCCAATCTGTTTGAAATTCAGCAGACTTTCTTGTATATGCTAGGAAAAGTCTTTGGTTCTTAGGCTTTCGTTTCATATGCCAGAAACTTATGAGGGTACAGCTCTGCTTACGTTTAGACTGGAATGAGTTTGTGAGGGAGTAACTTTCCCACAAATGTGGATGCTGTGAAACCTGAGTGGGGCGGGCAGCTCCTCTCATTTTAGGGACTGTGCTGTTACTCCAAATCTCAGCTTGCATTTACAAATACAAGGAGCACCCATGGCTGAGGAAAAAACTGTAACACTGTGTGTCTAATCCAACATACCACTGCTTTTCATGTCTCCAAGAACTTCAAGCAGTAATTTTACTTTTGGAGAAGTATTAAAAAGTACTGAGAGGGATGAACTGCTCTTGTTCTCCTGTTATACTCTGAGATATAAATGTCTTTAAGTACTGGATACATCTAGTATCAAAGTAGGAAAAAAGTGAGCGGACCAGAGATCTGCATAGTCTCCCTAGTGAAGCTCTAGCTTGATATCTTGCTTATATCCAGTTTGGGAGGGTTACTCCTTTTCATGGGTGCAACATGGAGATAACTCCAGTGTCATCCGACGGGAGATGTTCATAATATACATGAAAGTTTTTTTTTTTTTCTTAATAGCTCTTTTAAGGACTTAGTATTCTTTTAAAAAGTTGCTTTTAATTCAAGTGTGAAGATATTTTCTGTCTTATATGGCCTATCAGTCAGGTGTCTCTCTACTATAGGTTTATTACGCAGGGCTCAAAGAAAAACTGAATACTAACAATTTGCTGCTAGTAAAGGTAGCATAAAACTTGTTTCTAGACCCCCCCAAAAAATAATCTCATAAAATATGCTATATCCTTGTGGAGCATAAACTATTAAACGGATTTCTAAGGACTTCTAATGTTTTGTAATTGTCAAGAAGTTATTTACCATCAAGAGAGACTTGCTTATTCATGGAAAAAGTATATTTAATTTTGTAACAAGGAGTAGAATAAAGCCTAACTGAGAAGGGCCATCAAGAAATCTGTGAAACCCTTTTTCACTGTTGCCATAGTAACCTCCTTAATAAGCTGGTAACCTTGGTTAGGGACAACCCCATAGGCAAATGTACTGTAGAAATTTCTCAGACAAAATGAATACACTCTCTTTGTTCGGCTTTGTATTGCTTTCACAAATGCTTTACCCAATTATTAGTTTCCTTGTTGTCTTTAAGAAGCAAAACCTGAGGCAAAAGCAAACAACCTGCCCTAGCCATCACTCTCAGTATTTAAAAAGGCACGTTTCAGGTACAGCACATTTAATTAGGATCTAACTAGGTTGGTTGGAAAAAAATAAAATAAAATAAAATAAAATAAAATAAAATAAAAGAAAAGAAAAGAAAAGAAAAGAAAAGAAAAGAAAAGAAAAGAAAAGAAAAGAAAAGAAAAAAGACAATAAAATTCTAATAGTAAAGGAGTTGACCTGAGTGTTAGTCCAAAAATTGACCAAAGCCTTTTCAAGAATATTAAAACTGCAAGTTTAGAAGTAATTGGAGAATCACTTGACCAGCTGTTTGCTCAATTGAAATTGGTCAATTGAAAGATCCAGCTTTCAATTTCTGCAAAGGCTGCAGCTAAGAAGAGAGAGAGCAACTTGTTTTGGTTTTCCACAATTATAGAAAGAGGGCTGAGGTGAAAATTTACTGTGGGTTTGGGGTAAAAAGTCTGGAACCATTAACCTAAGGGGAAAGAAAAAGCCTATCCCTGAAGTAATTTACCACATCTAGAACTAAGAAGCATCAAAAAATAATGTTTCATAGTAGGTGCTGAACAAACACAGGAGGGCATAAAGTTTTGGCTTGAAAGAGCCATTAAACTAAAGCCCCAGTTCTGCACAAAATGCATATGCTCAACTTCAGCATCCTAAGGCAAGACTGTGGTTAAATGCCGTAAGCTATATATATATATATATATATATATTAAATCTTCTGAGGAATACATGAATGGATAATGTATAAATGTTACGTCATTGGAGACAAGATAGCTACCAGCTAAGATACTAGATACAATCCTTTACAAAGTTAATAATAATTATTTTTAACATGTCTTATTGACTTCTAATAATCTCTGAGGGGATTAATACCTAAGAAAGTATATATGTGTTGATGATAGAAAGCAGAATGAAGTATACTGATTTATTGCAACTCTTCATTAAGTTTAAAAGCATTCCACTGTGATGAAGACATCAACCATAGGCTGTGGTATTTTCACACTGCAAAGGAATAGTTAAGGGCAGGAAGACAAAAAAAAGAAAGCAAACAATGTTTTAACTTGAATTCAAGCCAGATTTCACAAAAACAAGACCCTATTCAAATCCGATGAAGTAAAACATGTTAAAAGTATCTACCACTTTTCCCTGTTATAGGCATGGATGAAACATATCTGTTTATGTGTGTGCTAAAAATGTTCCTAGGTAAGGTAATAGCAGTTTACTACATTGCATAAAGTATATAATTGGATTTCCTGCATATATTCAAATATTGAATCTCATTCTTTATGATTTACAATTAAATTTAAACCACCAATTTAGGTAACAGAATAAGAAGGACCTTTTTATATCTTTTGCACTGTGAAATCCTGATTTCTAATTTTTAATTAAAAAGATCATTTTAAATTCCAAAAATCAGATCAAGAAACAGTGTGAAATTTTATGTTATATAACAGTTATGATAAGGTTAATTTTCCTCTTTAAGGAGTTGGTAAAAGGGAGTTACATAATATAGCTGTAGGTTTTGGACATAGGAAGCACAAAAGCAAAACAAAAAGGTGAATGCTCTTGATGAAGCTAAATGGAGATATTGCAAACTTCTAATTCAAAAGGAAAATTCCTTTTAACTCCAATGGGATCAAGATTTTATCTTGTGTTCCTAATTATTTCCTGGTGAGTTTTACACATGTGAATATTACCAGCAAAAGTCAGGTCATTAACGCAACTGCCTCAACACTGAAAAATACTGAATGCATGCTTGTTTCCCAAATGACACATGGCCCTGCAGTCTGTGCACACGTGTCCCCATGTAACAGAGCTGAAATTCTTCATAAGCAATATCATCAGTCATTTTTCTCAGAGGAAAATGAGCACAGTATGTCATTATGCTCTAGGATTGTATCACAGTTTGGCTACTAATAGGCACTGGGCCAAACTCCAGAAAAAAATTAGATTATATTTATTTTGGAAGCCTCTTAAAACAGGAACTCTCTCTTTTGTGCTACTTAGCACACTGTCAGCACTTACAAATACAAACAAATAATTCAAATTCTGATATTCAGTTTTGGCAAAATGTTCTGACTACCTGTCTGAAGAGGATTAATTAGGCAGCTGCCTTTCTCCTGACTTAGAGCCTGGCTGGCTCCTGCCCCCAGCATTTGATAAGAGGACATTTGGGCCTCCTCACATCAGAGTCCAGAGTGAGAGGTCCCTCTGAGCAGGGAAGCAGGAACACCCCTCTGCATTCTCACAGGTTCACATTGTCTCCCAACTGGCTTAATGGTCTTCTGCCTTCTACTTACAATTAAAAAGTGAAGGACTTTATTTACACCTTATCTAACAGTGTCCCTGGTTCTGTCTCACATACAGGAGTGTATGTGTTTTTTGTTTTATTTTTTAAGCTTAAAAGTCCCCGTCAGAGAAGCATCCCAATTTCCACTATCTCCTCTATCTTTTGAAATCAATACAACTCTCCTCTTAGCTTTAATGGACCATTTTCAACAGTGCAAAGAATTGCTCCTTGACTTCTTCTTCGGTCTGATTAAATTATCACAGACCCTTACCTCCCTTCCAGAAGCCTTTGCTGAAGTAAACACCTGTTGTTGTTTTCTTGTGTTCTGACGCAACTCCCAGCCACCCACTGGCAACTGCAGAATCCTCATATATAGATGCTGCCTTGTGCCTATCTAGAACTTTTACTTGGAAAAATGCCATAAATTAATTAACCTCACCATTAAGTCATCATAATTCCTATAATTTTCTGTGATGGCCAGAGAGAAAGTTTTAGATGCATTTCATTTCTCTAGACTCATCCACATAGGCATGCTGCTCCTGATCATCCCAGTGGTTACCTCCATCTCCAGTCAAATCTCATTCCCACTGATGCCATTCATAAAGGGAACACTCCACCTCTCCTCCACCTGGCCACCATTACACTTACAGGAGGATCTCAGCACATCTATGGGGCAGAGCAGAGCTTGATGTTTGGACTCAGGGTGTACTATTAAAATCATTGTATTGCTCTGTTCTCCAGGAATTTTAGTAGGTTTGGGGTTAATTATGCAATAAAGAACAGCTTTCTTATTTTCTTCCCAGCTGCATAGATATAACTTCAAGATTACTGCCCAAATGTGCATTTTCACTTCCTTTAAATCTTTGTCAAAGCATGGATTTAAAAAATATTTCTACTTCTCTGTTCTGATCATTTACTATCAGGTCTAACAGCCCCTTTTATTTCTGTACATGACTTCAGAAGAGGAATTTTGTGGACTCTTAGGTCATCCTGAGGTAAACAATTGCTGTTAGAGTTACTATGTGCCCTATAAATGCAGGCATATACTGACTGAGGTTTTTAGAATCATAATAAAGTACTTTTAATACAGCAGTACAATCCTAGATTTCATCTACAGACTCTGCATCAAAATAGATATGAAATTCATCCCTCTGTCTAATAACATTTCCTTGGAAAATACTAGATCACAAAATGTATTCCCAGTAGAACAATCTTCCAATTTTTCTGCTGCTGTAGACGCTGTCTCAGTCATTCTGTTGCTTCTGGTTAATAAGTCATAAAGCCTGTCATAAAGCCTGTCATGATAAGTATGTCTTTTCTGCCAAAATTATTTTAGTTATAGCTCCCAGAATAGAAAAAGCTACCATATGAGAAGTTACTACAGAAAGTTGCAGTAGATCCTCTTTCATCTTATTTATTCTCTTCAGAGTCTTCAGAGGAATGAGTCATCACAGTCCTAGGATAGCCCTCTTTATCTAGGCTTATTGCCTTGGATTTTTTTATAGATATTTTTAAAGTACATTTAATGGAGATGACTTGGATTTTTATCTTCAAGACTAGTTTTCCATCCCGCCTTCCTTTTTGTCCACTTTCCTATATTTTCTGAGGCCTTAGTCACTGCTGGCTAGTGACAGTCTTTTCCTGGCAACTTCAGCAAATTCTCAGGTAAACTATCCCTCTCTGGAAAACCTCAATTCTTCTCTTCTCCAGAAAACCGATATTTAAAAATCTAGTGTACCTTACAGCTGCTATAGAATCTACAGATTAGGAGTTTTAATCCTTGCAAACCTTTAAAAGCAGATTAGACAAGCATCTACTAAAATGGCATGGATACTCCTGCTTTGGAGGAAGACAGTGGACTCAAACACAGTAATTGTCTGTTATAGATACTTTGAACAGATCTCAGCATTTCAGTAACCAGTTTTCTACCTTTCCGCAGATTTTTCCAGCAAGAAAGAAATACAGTACTTCAAGAGGAGATGGTGAGACCATACAGTCCATAACGGAACTCATAAAATGTCAAAGCTAGTATTATGCCTTGCCCAATCACCTCTGTGAAACATAGCTCAGACTTTGAGTACCATGTAATGAATACTTATAGGAAATTCTTCATAGTAAATTCAACAGAGTTAAAAAGAATTCCTGAATTCATTTAAGTAATGAATAAAATTTAAGAAAAACATTATTGTTGGTGATTGTGAGCAGAATCGTGTTTAGATGAGATGACAGTATTTGTGATAAATTTTCCATACTATTTTATTACAAATAGCCAGTTACTCTTGCATTCCTTAGGTTCTCTCTCTCTCTCATTGAGAGCTAAACAACAATAAATGTTCTTTTTGGTTTGAAATATTTCCACAGAGATTATTTATTGTTTTTGATCTGTCATCACTATGAAGGACTTAGAAAGATAAGAATATAAAGAAACTCAAGAAATCTGAAAGTATATAGTGATAATCTTGAAAATAATGGCATATGATAGTAATCTGACTTATGAAGGACATCACTCAAATTAGACAAAATAGAGAAAATGTGCTTAAAATTCTGCTACCATTTCTCAGAAACATTAAAATGTCTTATTTAGTAGATCACATCATAAAAGAAAGACCTGTGACTATCTGACATAATTACTTTGAAAAAAAAGTACTCTTCCAGATATATACACTTCCAAATATATATGCAAAAATTCCATTATTGTAATTTAATTTTAGCTTGGCAATTTAGGATTTCTTTAACTTCCATTTCATATATTTAGAAACTGGAAAATTCCAAAAGTTGCATTAATTTTAGACTTGAAATCTCTATACTGTGGAAATGGGACTGGAAAAATACTATTTTCTTCTTTACATCAATTATTTCCCTCTACTTAGAGTACAATAGAACAGGGAAAGCAAAACAGATATGAATCATAAAATGAAAAACTGCAAATTTTTTTCTTATGTTGTATTAGTGTACAAGGGGACGTGTATTAAATGTTAACTCCAGCTAGTGATAACAGTCTCATACAGATCATGATTCGATGATTTTGCTCTAAAATTCTCATAGTCTTCTGGACAAGAAAAATCAATCATAAGTAGAATGGAAACTATTAAATCCTGACCTGGCCTGGAAGGTAGCCTACTACCTTTACATTAAATAAATATTAGCAATAATATTAAATAAAACTTAAATTTCCCAAAATGTCAATTGTCATTTATTTTATGACTGCTACCCAAAATAATGGTTATTTTTATAATTACGACAGAGGGAAGAATTTCTCACTCTGATTTCTAATTTTCTGTATTGGTAAGAAAGTTCTAGTTTATGTTAGGAAACAAGTTGTCATTCTAGATCAAGAGCACGCGTGTTGGACTTAGTGATCTCCTAGACTTCTGGCAAAATTATTTTAATTAGCCTTCTCCTAACAGCATTTAAACAAATCCTATGCTGCCAGGGAAGGAAGAAATGACTTCTCAGTCAGATAGTTTACTTAGTTCTTTTTATCCATTGCCATAAATCTTAGTGTGGAGATTATTAGTGACTAAAGATTACTTTTTTTTTTTTTCTTTTTTTTTTCAAACAATGAACTGTGACCACTTTACCCACTGAAAAGCTCACACATCATTCAAGTATGTTTCTGCATGGTTTATTTTCACACCATTGTTGGGTGCTAAAATAGTTTTACACCATTTATAAGGCATGGACATTTTAACTAATCTATCCAGTCTGTTACAGGTATGCCAAAGTAGAAAAATGTTAGGAGTAACCATGTATTTGTGCAGTGCTGTAGGTACATATATTGGAGCCAGACATGTTTAGCAAATACTAACACATTGTTTGAATGTCAAGTTAACTGCTAGTGATGCTCTATGAATTCCATGATGCACAGAGATGTTGAGAATAGACCCTAGTCTGAATATGTGGAATGATCAAAAATGTATCTCCCAAGAGAAATTTACTTGGAGACATAGGGGCCAACAGAAATCCAAGATTTTTGTCCCCATTTAGTGAAAACAGTCAGGCCTCTCCATAGCCTACAAAGACTAAGGTCTGGCACTGGCCCCTGCATACTTTCTTTACAAAAGAATCACTGTCTGTTTCCTGAGTGGGAATGCTAACTTTTGCGAGCTTGCTCGCGATGTGCGTGTGTGCGTGTTGCCCAAGAATTTCGAGCCGTACAGCCCAGCGCTCCATGCGGTTAAGTAAACACAGCATGGCTGCTGGGGCATGCAGCCAAGGCTGAGGCCGGGAGGAGGGGATGAGGCTGGGAGGAAATAAGAGCAAATTCCTCTGAAATGATCTGACAGGAAATGACAGAGTGTCAGCCTTATATAACCACACTGCGAGAGAGGGAGGGCGGGAGAAGTTCTTCCTAAACACAGAGTGGTGCCAGATCTCAGTAGGTGAGGATGATGAAATAATAAAGCATTTCCCGTGTGTGTTTTTCATTAGTCCTGTTTTGTTTTTCTTCCAAGTGCTGTGGAAACAGAACAGAAGCCCATGTTTCAGCCAGGACTGCAATGGCCTCCTCCCATGGGAATAACAGCTGCATAAATAGGAGGGAAGCCCTCAGTGGAATTGCTTCCAACACCTTTCTAATGGAAATAATGATTTGCAAAGCCCAGTTTATACCTTTGCCACATAATTAGTAGCCAAGATTAAAAACATTGTTCCAACTCCCAGCATCCTTGAAATCTGGCAAGACCTTAAATATTCCAGTGTTCCAAAAAGGTAGCCCATAAGTGATCATTGTAAGGACAGTTTTAGCCAGTTCAGTCAAACCCTTGAATCAATCAACACTTATTATATGGAAATTAACCAGTTTGATGTCAATTAGTGGAAATTTGTTAGCAGACATAACCTATGAGACACTTTATTTTGAATTCCTAACTCTCCCTATTGAAGCAAGCTAAGGTGGGCCAAGGATGAAGCCACTCATTTCTGAAGACCTGGAGTAGAATTAGTGAAAAAAGGGTTTGAGGGAAGCTGTAGTCAAGTACACAAAACTTCTGTTGTCTATTAGGCACTAGAAGCACAAGGGACTGGATATCGGATTTTTTCCTGCAAGGAGACGGTTTCTAGTCACAGATTTGGTGTAAAACAGTCTGTTCTGTATGAGTCAATACTGAGTACAGAAGAAAAAAAGTGTTCCTAGACTAATGGCAACACCTACCCTCACTTTACACTACTTATAAACTAAATTTTTTTTCCACCACATTTTGATAAATTATATTCCCATATTAAGAAAGTTGAAAATTCTAAATTAAAGATATCTGACGATCATTAATTTTCCTCCTAAAATAACCAAAAAAAATGTCAGAATTTTGGCTAGCTGTTCAAGCCAGAAGGGGTGACAAAAGATTTCCTTAAGGCTTATGAGCACTACCTGTCTGGTTTATTGGGTGGATTTGACTTTACTGTGAATTCCACCTTTTGTCTAAATTTAATGAAGTACTCTCAAATATCATTTTAACTGTTTATACCAGTATCCAGCATGACAGCCTGCTGCTATACCATTCAAATTAAATATTAGGACTGTGGGTTCAATCTCAAAGTTTTACAGCAATCCTAAACCACTCACAGGTAAGAAGGGAATACAGAATCAGAGTCTTGCTATAATATGAAAAACTCCTGTCAGATTTGAAGCCAGGGTTTCCATGCAGCTTGTGGAAACTCCTCTGTAACTGTTATTAACTGACCATGACATAGACACCATAATACCCTCCCATAAGCACCCATATATATGTTTAAAAAAATGTTTAATGTTGCCTTCTAGAATGCATGTTCACCAATTTGTTATCTGCAACAACATTAGCCAATGTTTTTGCGATATCCAGAATTCAAACTTTTACCTAATGTGAAGTGTCTCTTAAAACTAAGTGCTCTAAAAAATTTCCCGAGTATTTCAAATAGTTAATATTTTTTCTGCTTGTTTAATTTATAAACAGTTATTAAATGAGCCATTCAATGTAGTACAGTACAATACTTCCAGAAGTTGACAATGAAGGCACCACTGTCAAAATATAATGTCTTTGCTTTGATACTGATAGGGGTTCTGTAACCTACATGATCAATGCAATTTATCACCAGATTCAGGCAGTGACAGCACTTACTTGAGAACAGCCTGATAAAGTCGCAATTATTTCTTGATACTGTTGGCCATCCAAGCTTCTATAATTTCACTAGTAAGAACTGTTCTAAGGCCAGGGGCCTCTTTTGGAAGGGTCATGTTTATGCATGATCACATAGCTACATTCAGTATCTGCACTATAATTGGAAAAAAAATGCTAACATAAACTACATTGTTCTTCTGTCCTTGTTTAAGGGAATTTAAATGTTAAAATAAAGCATTGTTCATTTTATACATTTAGTAAATTAGCCACATAATTTTAAATTATGGGCAAACTCTGTTTTTCTCAAAATTAAAGACAGCAGTGTCATAAATGTTAAAACATTATAAATGTGTAAAGGGTCATTCATTTATTACAGGGGTGCCTAGAGATTGTTCATTTAGTAATGGGTCTGTACATACATGCTGAAACATGCATAAATGATAGTGAGGTAAGGTCAATTTAGGAAATAACATATTTCACTTATGATCAGTATGTTTTGCATAAGAATTTTAAGTATATGGCAAAGTAGTACAGATCTCATTCTGAGGTACTTTTCATTTTTGCAGGTGGTGTTAGAGACTACCATTAAACTCCCATTTGGTGATGAAGTATCTGCATAAATCCCTGAGTCTGGTAAGGTTTATGGGAATTTTGCTATCCACCTTAGTGGTTGCAAGACTTTAATTCTGGAATTTCTGCAGAAATAGAAAACGTACATTCAACCTCAGTAGTCTAAGGGCCCGTTCCTCAGTCAACAGGCAGCTATGACAAGACAATGTTTGGTATATTTACCGGGGAATTAGTGGGGTAGTTATTAGAAATGTAGTTTTCTCAGTTTCCAGAAACTGCTTACTTGGTCTTGCAGTTCTAATATTAAGCCCCTGCTGTAGGACTCAAGTGATTTGTGTTGCTATGGCATTTTCTCAATCCACCTGGTAAAATGGATGGTTTTGGAATAAACAAAATGATATGAAAGTAAGGATTTTGATTTTTTGTTTTTTAAAAATAAGTCTTTAACAAAGCACTTAACTTCTGCTAAAATAATTACAATGATCAGGTTGTTGACGTCAAAGACTGCCATTGGCTTTAAAAGTCACATTTATGCATGATCACATATCTACATTGTAATATCACAGGGAGAAAAAAAAAGCCAACAAATTTTTTTGCCCTTCTTTATGTGAATTTAAATCTTAACAATAAGCATTGTTCAAAAAATCTGATTGGTCTTTGTAGAGAATATCTTATTTATTCCTGAGGTTATGAAAATGGCCTAACTGTAAATAGGGGACCAAATTCTAACAGTATGGGTATACATACTCATGTACAAACTGTAAGGCTGTGGGATGAAACAATTATATCATTTTTTCTGCTCCATTTTTCGAACTAGTCAAATACATTAAGAGACAAAATCTTCAAGACCTCGGAGTACAGAACTCAGGATCCTAGATTTTACTAACCACCAGGGACAAGCTCTTTTCTTTCTTCTGTCATGATGTCAGGAGCTTCTGCAAGTAATTTTCAAAAGCTTTTCATATACTGAAAGAACAGAGCTTCCTGTGTCCTTTAGTGTTCTTGCTAACTACTCCTTCAAGACATAATATTCAGTTTTTGAGATAGTATATCATTTTCTCTTAGAGTTAAAAATAGTTTTTCTGTTTATATCACAGAATCACAGAATCACAGAATCGTCTAGGTTGGAAGAGACCTCCAAGATCACCCAGTCCAACCTCTGATCTAACACTAACAAGTCCTCCACTAAACCATATCACTAAGCTCAACATCTAAACGTCTCTTAAAGACCTCCAGGGATGGTGACTCAACCACTGCCCTGGGCAGCCCATTCCAATGCCTAACAACCCTTTCAGTAAAGAAGTTCTTCCTAATATCTAACCTAAACTTCCCCTGGCACAACTTTAGCCCATTCCCCCTTGTCCTGTCACCAGGCACGTGGGAGAATAGACCAACCCTTACCTTGCTACAGCCTCCTTTAAGGTACCTGTAGAGAGCGATAAGGTCGCCCCTGAGCCTCCTCTTCTCCAGGCTGAACAATCCCAGCTCCCTCAGCCGCTCCTTGTAAGACTTGTTCTCCAGACCCCTCACTAGCCTCGTCGCCCTTCTCTGGACTCTCTCGAGCACCTCGATATCCTTCTTGTAGCAAGGGGCCCAAAACTGAACACAGTGCTCGAGGTGTGGCCTCACCAGAGCCGAGTACAGGGGGACAATCACTTCCCTAGACCTGCTGGCCACGCTGCTTCTTATACAAGCCAGGATGCTGTTGGCCTTCTTGGCCACCTGAGCACACTGCTGGCTCATATTCAGCCGACTATCAACCAGTGCTCCCAGGTCCTTCTCTGCCAGGCAGCTTTCCAACCACTCATGTCCCAGCCTGTAGCGCTGCTTGGGGTTGTTACGCCCCAGGTGCAGGACCCGGCACTTGGCCTTGTTGAACTTCATACAGTTGACCTCAGCCCATCGCTCCAGCCTATGCAGATCCTCCTGCAGAGCCTTCCTACCCTTGAGCAGATCGACACATGCACCTAGCTTGGTGTCGTCTGCAAACTTACTGAGGGTGCACTCAATCCCCTCATCCAGATCATCGATAAAGATATTGAAGAGGACTGGCCCCAGTACTGAGCCCTGGGGGACTCCACTAGTGACCGGCCTCCAACTGGATTTGACTCCATTCACCACAACTCTTTGGGCCCAGCTATCCAGCCAGTTTTTAACCCAACAAAGCATACGCCAGTCCAAGCCACGAGCAGCCAGTTTTTTGAGGAGAATGTTGTGGAAATATGAACTAAGATAACTTGAAGCTGTGGAACTTAGTGTTTCTAATGGTTTTATACCATATAATTTGCATGTTTCTATAATTTACAGCTCAAATTAATATGTAAAGCCCAGACACAAAGGCAAACTAAAAAACTATTCTACAGTTCCTTGTGTGTAGAAACTTGTTAGCAACCAAGAGAAGTACAGAACAAGGCTGTTACAGAGCACTTGCCACACAGTGACAATGACATCTCTGCAGCAGCTGAATGACAATACTAAAAACCTGAATAACTTTGGGTTAGATTATTTTTAAATGAGAATATCCTTGAACACATGCGATTTAACTAATGTATTAAGCTGGAAACCACAGACAAATTGTCTCTTCACTTGACCTTCAACTCTGATTCAACATTTCACCGATGACCCAAATAATACGGTTACAGAGCCAAGAACACTAAAGTTAAGAAATGGTAGAATAATGGATGTCTGCCCAAAAATAACTCAAACCTGTTGCATGTATGCCCCTAACCAAAGGTGTACTGTCCCAGGAATTATTTCCCATGCTGTATTTGAAGCACGTTCTGAAGACAGAGTTCATTTTGTCAGGTGAATGCCTTGGTCCTTATCAATACAGTACTTTGTGTGAAGCACCCGTCTCCTCTCTCTTTGAGTTAAATAGGCGCTATTACCTCTATTTCACAGCTGTTGACTTAAGGTAGATTGATATTAAAATTAGAAGTTTCCAATAAACTTGGGTGCTTATCCGAGATGGCATATTTTGGCAAGAGTGAGGATGAGTAATTAGTAACATGTAGGACATAGTACATTGAAAATTCAACTTCTAATGACTTCTGCTGTGAGTAATCTTCAGTGCTGAAAGTCACGGCACACAGGATATGGAACTTTAGAAAAAGGGGAACACAGAGTTACAGACCACATACAAATTTGCTGCAGAGCAAGATATGTGGCATCACTAAGACAATGGATGTCAGAGATGAACCCAGAAAATCTATGGAGAGTTTTCATTTGGTTGAGCTTAATTTTAATTCCTCATCTTTCAACAGCAATTTCAGAGATAGTCCAGTTCTGCCATAGCTCTGGTCTGGAGAAGGCTCGGAAGAATTACATCAGGTGAAGGCTCACTGGCTCCAAATACCTGAGCTGAAGGACAATTGGATAGACCGAAGACTTATTTTTTTATCTGAGTTAATTGGGTATGAAATAAATACATTTCCACAGGGCCATCCCTTGAAAAGTAGCAACAACCCATTCTGAGTTCCCGTGCCCCCAGGACATGCCAAATGCCTTACTAGCAGTTGCCAGTCATAGCTTAATAACAGTTTTCATTTGTAGCTTAATTTACCACATTTTCAAAAGGTGAATCACTGTCACTTTCACTATTTCAGATTCCTAGAGCCTTTGGAAGATGGTTTGTAATTCATGCAGCCAATTATTAACTAGACAGCAAGCCTAGTGAGGATGGGGACCTCACTACAGGGGTCTGGAATTCAGCTCAGTTAGCAGGAAGGAGACTAAAATAGCCCTATACCGTTGGCATCTTTGTGCATGGTATCATTGGTGAATTGAGCACTCCATCAGATTAAAAGACATCCAGATGTCCACACCCTTCAAAACCAGTACAGTAGTCAAGAATTTGCATACTACTCTCATTAATCTGAGAGCATGGTGTTGCATGGGGTAGTTATAGCTCTATGTCGCATAAGGGTTTCTCCTACGCTCTGGGAATACACTGCTGCCCAAGGCCTCTGGGTTGTGACTCCAACCTGCCAGAGTCTGTGGGGAGAAGGAGGCAGAAGAAATACAACAACCTCTTTATAGTGAAGTGTCACTGCAGAACAAGCCATGCTGTTTTCTTGTCTTCATAAACAAGCATTTGGGAGGACATACAGATTTTCAGTGTTGGCAGCTTTGCACTCACAGTAGAACATTATCCTTCTGCACACAAGTAGAAGTAAGCTCTGGCCAAACAAAAGATTTACTGCTTCTTCAATTTGTTTTTTAATACAGCTTGACAAATTTCACCAAAGTCCACATACTAACAGAATAATTTATGGAAATATCCTTTAAACGCCTTGGATTTATTAAGTCTGTGTGTTATATTAGTCAAAAACAGCAAAACAGAGGAATTCTGTTTCAGCACAAGATACTGCAGCATTTTTACAAGTTAGCTGAAATGGTATTAGCTCTTATACTATCTAATATTATTATATAGGGATTTTCAGATACACAACTCAATCTCCTGCATTTTAGTTTATAGCCACCAATGTTAGATAGATATTATCGTTCTTACCTTCACCAGAAGCTCAAATATATAGTGTGATAATATACTAGTATAACTACCTATCATGCTGATCTACATGGTGAGATAAAGACTCCATAAAATGCCAGTTATGGTGTCTGGATGTTATAAAAAAGTACACTCCATTGTTTTTCCTGAAAATATAGAAGAGGATTTTTGAAGTGGAAAGAAAGAACAGCTTCATAGCTACATATTCCAAGCAAATATTTAGTGTGAAAACATGAAGAACTGATGAATACAAAATGAAGGAGACAAGTGATGAGAAGACAATGTAGAAGAATGAAAACTGGTAGAAAATGTTACAGCAAGTCGATCTCAACTTCAGTGGATGGGAGAGAGGGAAGACACCTCTAAGGCTTTTGGCATATTTTGCAGTGCTCCTGGAATAGACCCCAATTTCTCTGAAACAGATCCTGAAAATCAAAGAGCTGAGCCTTTTCTGCCTTATAAGCCATTCTTACAGCCAGACAGCATCAAAATGCTGCATCAGCTTAGAGCTCTCACTTTTATTCTGTCAGCAATACAGTGAAGGTATGAATAGGGTGCAGGACAACCTCCGTGTACACTTGGAGATTACTCCAACCCAGAGAAGCTTCCAAGTTGCTAGTTAAAACAGGTCCCCAGCTAAAATGTTTTTTTCAGATAGTGTAAGCCCTGCTGAATGATGACTAGGTTTTACCCCAAGCACAAGCCTTCTTGCCAAGTGAATCATTCCTCTTTCCCGCTTAAATTCTTCAGGAAACACCAATTCTGAACTCCTCCAAAAGCCACTCTGCATCCCTGTAAGTTGACCTTTGGTGCTTTCTAAATTAGGCAGCAAGTACACATGCTAATTTGCACATAAAGGATCCATGGCAAAAATCATATTTCTTTCACGTAATTGGTTTTCTTTTAATCCTGACCTTAATGTATATCATTCTTGATGAACTGCTTCAAATAGACTTTGAACTAGGATTTTTTTAAAACGTTAAATAATGAAAAAATGCCATCTTATTTTACTGCTTACATCAAGATTCAGAGAGATGAAGAACAGTGACAGCATAGCTGTTCACCCATAACCCTGGGACAGCAGGTAAACTGACAGTGTGTAATTACTAAGAGGTGATATTAAGTTAAAACATATAGCTAAAGTAGTGCTATTGCATATGCATCCCCTGGTTTTCAAGGCAGTGTTTAAAATAAAAAACCTTCACCGAGACAGAAAAACTGCTATAGTTATATCATAGCACACTGAGTTGCAAACCTTTTAATGAAAGACATAATTCTTCTGCTGTCTGCATCATACTATATTCTCATGCAAAACACTTTAATGCATCGTGTAAATTATCTAAGACTTTCTTAGTATGTATTACATTTCTTAATCATAGATATTGGGTGTAAAAAAAAGAGAATTATGTGACATGCTGCAAAACAAATTGCTTAGTGTTAGCATATACTAGTTGGGTCTATATCTGAAAAATGCATGCATAGAAGGGTTGGAATTTTTTTAAATGTGCAGAACTTGCTTCTAAGCGCATATGTTATCAATGAAGCAAAAATGACTAATCTGAAATGATGGCAGTCTGATTTTCAGCCAATATCATCAGTTTAAAAGCAGGGGATCTAGATTAAGAGTCTGGATGATCTATTTATTCTGAATTTCAGAATAAGCTCCATATCTGGAAGAGAATGTATATAAATAAACCAAATGTTTTCATACATTTTTTTTTCCATTCAAATACATTCAATTTAGCCATAAAAGAGGTTTAAAAGCAAATCTCATTTTCAGCAATGAAACACTTTTGTTGCCAATTTAGCAGACAGGTTTGTCTTGCTGATAGTAGCTGAAGACTATTGGAGTGTAAATGATGGGCAATATCACTACCTTGTAAACTGTGGGTTGCTCAGAGACATCCCCTTTAAGAACAAGATCTGATGAGAGATACTACCTAATTTTCTGCCAAGTTTGATTGACAGATTGAAAGTAATGCTTACTTACATTATCTTCATATTGAATAAGCAATTGGTGGAAATTTGCACATTCTATATAATTTATTTCATAAAATTCCATTCAAATAGATGAGATATGCATGGGACATCTGTTCTGAATGCAGTAATTTATTCCTGTGAAAAGCATGAGTCAAACTATCAAATAAAACAGAATTTGTGAAGGTTAAACTCTTGTGGCCCTTGCGAAAATGTAAATGTATATTCCAGTTGGGAGCAAGGAGGAATAGGACCCTCTAGACTGGTAGCATTTAACATGGACCTCTGGGAATAAGACACAGATGAATGCAGACATACTGAGAAAACCATAGTCCAGCATTTAAAAATGGGTTGATTGCAATTCTCGTATTTAACAGTTACAGATATGTTGTTCTATGTATAAGCTCTCAGCTCTCTAAAGACCACATTTAATGATGGTTTTATATGCACTCCTTATTGCTAATATACAAATACTGGTGCAGACTCTAAGAGGTGATGAAGACTTGAAGCTTACAACACATCTGTAATATTATTTCAAACAGAGAGTTCAAATCTTAGTGGTTTTTGAATTATGTATATTCATAATCTGGGGCAGGGGTGGGGGAATGACAATGACAATTATACCAAGCTATGTTCCCTATAGTGTTCTAGGTCCAGTTTCTTTTAGTAGACAAAGCTATAATAATATAGTGAACTATAATATTAAATGCAAAGTATTACCATTTATAAGCAAGCACAGAAATATATGCAATGATTTGTAAAGCAAAACATACATGCTGAAATGCACATTTATATAACAAGTAACACCCCCAATTTTAATTAACATAGACTTTAAAAATAATCAATGTCCTTAGTGAAATATAAATAGAAGTAATGTTGTAAAATAGACATCAAAAGACAGCAACGCATTTTTAACAGAATACAAAAGGATCTAAAAGGAATTGCTTGCATATATATATACACATATATATATATTTATTCATACTCTGGATGAATCATTGGCTGATGTTTGTAGCAGTTATTCATGACATGTCTGGTGGTGTTATGACCTTCCCTCTTTTATTGGTTTATTTGATGTTTGTGGTATTTTATATAATTGATTTATGCCTGGTGATATGTTTGGGCACTTTCTAGTAATATACAATAGTGATTGTATGTCTGTAAGTGATGTTACATATTGCTGTTTGTGAGCTTTCTTGGCCAGGTCACCACTGTAAATAAAACTTGTTCTCAATAGATTTTTATGTGGTTAAAGATTTTGACTGCTTGAGCGACTGATTGATTGACCGGAAAACATTTGCTAGCAGGACAGCAGGGTATCATGGAAAAATGTGTCATTTGTATTTCTAATGCAGAAAAAATACTATTTTCAACGTTTTAAAGTGAAATAAAGTATTGTAGCAGTAAAGGGTTACCTACCTTTCCTTTCTCCTTAGCAGCCGTGATGTGTGTAGGTGCCCACATTTCATAGCCTTCTTCTTCTGACCTACAGTAATATTACAGTATTTGGCTTGTTCTTATGCAATTATCCTCTGCACACTTCCTCTTGTAGTCTAATGAGTCCTTTCAGAAAGTATAATAGAATTGTCTTTTTCTTTCTTTCTTTCTTTCTTTCTCTTTTTCTTTCTTTCTTTCTTTCTCTTTCTTTCTTTCTTTCTTTCTTTCTTTTTTTTCTTTTTTCTTTCTTTCTTTCTTTTTCTTTCTTTCTTTCTTTCTTTCTTTTTTCTTTTTCTTTCTTTTTCTTTTTCCTTCTTTCTTTTTCTTTCTCCTTTTCTTTTCCTTTTTTTTCTTTTCCTTTTCTCCTTTCTTTTCCTTCCTTCCTTCCTTCCTTCCTTTCTTCCTTCCTTCCTTCCTTCTCTCTCCTTTTTTCTTTCTTGTTCTGAGATGTTTCTAAGACAGAAATAATACAAGAGAGTGAATAGTCCAACTACTATTGTGATGTTAGAGAAAGTTCAAATTCCTTCTATCATATACAGATTGCATAAATTATTCAAACTGGTTTAACAAAAAAATACAGGCCATGGTAAAGCAACCTCTAGAAATTCTAAAAATGATACAGCACACACCAACTATTTTACACTGTCCAGGCAGAGAAAAGACTGCCAGGTTTTAGTTCATTGCTGTCCACAAACTTGTGCTAATGAGCACATGCAACTTCTATCCAGACGTAGGAGAGTTCAGAGATGACGACAAATAATACAGATCCTTCTTGGTTACACAGCAACCTGTTAGCAGTACCTCTGTTATAAACTCTAATTTCATTAGCATTTCCTGAGTCTGATTAACAGATGTTTGAGGGTCTTGGACCAGACATAGTTTGATTCTATTTAAAGTCAAGTCCCTGTTTTGATTTCTCAACCAAATGAAAGGCTTGCTATTGCACATTCTTTGTCTCTCTGACTAAATGGAAGATCAGCGCAGGGTGCAGGTACATATTAGCTTTAGCTGTGGCTTTTAAAGGGAAAAGAAGAGAAGTGAGGGATTTCTTGTCTGACCAGCTATGACCTTCTCTGACTTGAGAAACCTGATGAGACCAAAGCACAAAATCTCAAAGTAATGCCATCTAACTGCAATTGCTTTACTTCATTTCCAGGCATCTTGGGTGCTTGCTTAAGCACCACAGCCAAAATGATGAAACATATTGTCAGCAAAAGAGACTGCTGTACACCCTGCTCATTTCAGCTGACAAACTGAATAAAAATTATAGAGTTTTTCTTGCCAAGTTATTTTTCTGCTAGTTCAATGTTTTGAATTGGCTCAGTATGGTCAGAAACTGGTAGAGGCAGAACCAGAAAAGGACTATGGCTTTGTCCCATCTGTAATAGCGATAACTTGGAAAAGCTCTGCCACAAGACATGCTTCTGAACTTTGGGTGCCCACGCTGTGTAATGCATGGGAAGAGAAAAGAAGCTCAAAACTCAGAGATTTTCCAAAACTCTGTTTCAACTTATATGTACAGGACACTGATGGAGGTATCAAATATACATGGCGAAATGTTGAGCACAAGTGATTATCCAATTTCTGTCTAATTCCAGCTTCCAGAATATACATATATATATATATATATATGTATACACACATTTTTTTAACTATATATATTGCAAGCATTTGATAGTGGTCTCAGAAACTAACATTGCTTCCCCTTTATCTACCAGAAATGGCAAGAGGCTTGAGTTTAGGTTTTCACAGATCCCAAGAGATTTGCTTAGATTTTACTTCAGTTCTGAAAAAGCAAAGAAACAAGAGTGAAAACCAGTGGGTTTCTCGACACATTTAAGGAACAGAAAAACAAAACAAAACAAAACAAAACTGAGTTCATAACCTTTTTTAGTGTATGTGTGCATTTAGAAAATTATGACCAGTTGGGAATGTAACAGTATAAAATCCACAAATAATTCATCTTTAGAATCTTTGCCTTTCACACAATCTATCTGCAAGTTAACGGGGAAAACAAACTCTGCAGAAACTTTATAAAGATTATAAACTTCTTCCGTCAAGCTCTAAGGGACAAAAGCTTTAAGCAAAAATAAATCAATTAATTTCCCATTCATCTCTGGAAAACCTCTAACTACTCATGAAGATGCTGGCCATTTCCTTTCCTCGCACACACAAGCGCCCCTTGCCCTTCACACTAATGCAAGATTCTAGCCAGGGCTAGCCAGACCCTGCATTTTCACTCAGAAAAATGGCATGCAAAATGATGCCAGATTGTTCTCCAGACTTTTCCATGCTTAGCTCTGAAGGTGTTCTTTCTTTGCTTATGGTATATATACAACCATCTCTGATGTTGTGAAGCAGAAGTATCACAGGAGATTGTCCCTGCAAAGGCAGGAGCTGGGCTAAGGTCACTAGCCTTTGCTGTTGTTTATATTCCCTTCCCCTTCACAAATAATATTATAATAAAGGTGATTATACCAATCTCTTTCAGAAAATCCCTGAAATCATCCAGCACTTATGGGATGTTACGGTAGTGAGAAGGTGAGCAGGCAAGAGGGATTGAACAGTGCAAGCATGACTAAACAATTGACAACCTGAAATAGCAAAACCAGCATCCTTAAGAGTAATGCAAGCAGTATTTCTCTGTACTATAGATCCTTAAAGATAGTCACAGCACTGGACAATTCTAATTAGCAAATATGCTGACATGAGTTCCAGAAGGACCACCTTCTGAAAGGACTCATGTAATGTATACTTTTGGCACTCTTATAAACAGAAAAGAAAATGAAAAACTCAGAAATGCTCCATCTTTGATCCGAAGAATATATATTTTAAGAGTCAACAAGTGAACATAGAATTACTGTGCCAGATTGGATCAATTATCCTTCAAGCTCAGTATTCTGCCTTCACCAGTGGCCTAGGTTAGGTACTTCAAAGAAAACAACTGGCTAATTACACAATGTCCTACATGGCAAAAAGGGATGAGAGGAGTGTTCCTTATCCCTGTGATCAGCTAACACCCTGGAGTATGAATTTGATGGCCCCTCCTAGTACATAAAGTTACAAATGATATTATTGGTCATAAAATTAAGAAGTCCCTTTAAAAATCCCATTACAGTATTTAACTCTTTTACCTCTATAGGTTAACTACTATTCATGCTGTGAAAAGAACTATTTCATATTTATTTTTAAAATAATACAGGAAGTTTCTTAAAGCCATTAAGGCTAACAATGGAAATACATTCTATGTGACACCTCAGAAAAGATGTTCTACGTTTCCAATCTCTTGAAGTCTTGAAAAGTATTTGGATTTATTGAAAAACAAGCAAACACCTTTAAACAAGAGAAATTACATAAACAAGCTACTTATATAAGTATGACAGCAAAGCTATAGTTAATGTCTTGGGGCAAATCACGAGTTGATAGATTTTGATCTAACTAATGTTTGCTTAGTTTAAAAGCATGCTTACTCCCACATAAGTCAAATTTATTTTTCTTTTTGTCCTTCCTTTTTTTTTAGTGAGTGTATTTCAGGCATTGACAACAGGCAGACGAGAGAGGCCTGAGAGGGCCAGAGATAAGACACAGACAGCCTTGTGCAGGCTGCGCTGGGTTGCTGTGTCTGCTGCAACCCCACCCTGCAGTACCTGGGGATGCTTATTCCCAAGTCTCTCTAGTTCAAACAATGATTATGCAACATCAGCATTTATTTTGGAATACAAACAAATGCACATTGAATATTGTGCTGAGACAAACTACCACTGACAGCAGTTTTTTTTTTGCTAAAGCTCTAACCCGTTGAATCACAAAGCTTTCCTGAATACTGTTCAATAAGCTTCTTTTACCAAAAAAAAAAAAAAAGAAAAAAGAAAACATGAGGAGAGAAGGAATAACACATCTTTAATTAGAAAAATTCAAATCAGCTCTTAATTTAATTCACCATACCAGCAGCCACGATTACATCTGCATCATGATATATCTCTAATACTATCAATTTTCATAAACGCAAACTTTCCTGAATATGGTTCTGATGTATCCTGACATTTTAAAATATGTCCTATTGTCCTTTTCTGTGCAGCAGACCAAGCACAGAGTGTTCAGTCCTATATCACTGTCACAGTGGTATTAGACCAGATGGCTGCTTCCTCGCAGAACCAAGAATTAGAGATAATTTATGCTGTTCGCTGTTATTAGAATGTAAAAATATAAAGAGTTTGCAGCACACATACATGAAAAGCTGCTCAGATCCATCAGTGACACCCTGGTGAAAAGGCATTCACAGTGTTACTGCACTCTTAAAGGTAAAGTCTTATTAGGTGAAGCTGTGGACCTCCACAAAGCCTATTGACTACCTCTCTGCGTAGGGTACAGCACAGGGGATTGTCTGATCTAGGTTACAGTGATGCTTTGGTGGGGAAAGAATACTCTGCATTGGAAAAAAAGCCTAAGAACTGCTTTCTTTCTCCTTAATTGTAAAATAAAACTACCTCAGGATCATTCTATTTTTGTGACAGTTATTTTTGTGTCATTAAGAATGAAGTTAAAAATGGAAGCTTTCTTCATTCAGTCTGTTAATCAGTACAGGAGAATACTTCTCTACAAGACCTCATACCAAAGGGCTAAGGAGCTGCACCTTGTTAGCATGAGAGTCACAGGAATTTGCTCCTGTGCTAGTGAGGTCAGTGAGTTTAGTGTATCAGGGCATCATTGCATGCTATAAATGTACTTGCTCTACCTGCATATATGGACTGGAGTGCGTGCCAAAATGTTGAAGAGAAAGAAAGTCAGCCTACTCATTTATTGAGCCTGAGCTCATTACAGCTAAGAATCTTATTTTCTGTATTTCAAACATCTGAATCATTCAATAAAATAAATAATATTAATGTAGCTGGTTCATTCAAAGGGACTTCTCAACCTGTTCAAGAATTCCTGAAATGAGGGAGAGAATCAAAGAGAAATAGAACTCGCTCAGCTTGTCCATCTTGCTGCAATAAATTGTATAAAAACAGAAGTAAAAAGGAAGTTAGGACAACATGTCAACCATTCTATGCAGCTAGCAACAATTTGTTGCTGTATCTTTTCAGTTAAGGAAGTTTAATACAGTACTCCCTATGCATGATATCAGATTTGCAGTCAGATTAATGACAAAAACTCTCTCATCAGTATTTATGAATATTACAAGAGTAGAAAATTTACTGGCTTTCACTGATATGACACACTTACTGTATGTGATCTTGGAAAAAGTATATCATTGAGAGGATGATTTGGTTCACTTTAAGTTAATTTTTAAATTATACTAAGAAACACTACTAGGGACAGATTTGCTTCCAGCTCTCTGTGAGAGTATAATTTGTATTTATGGCATACAATGAAAGTATTGTGACTTTGAATGACTGACTAGCACCTTATGAAAGTCATTACTTTTGTATCAAGAACAATATTTGTAACATAATGTGTTCTTAAACTGATCAGGACAGCAGGAAGCAGCTAAGTGGATCACTTATCTTTATTTTGCAATTTAACCTATGTTGTGACAGGGAACAAAAAATTTAGATAATTTATAATTTTCTGTCAGTGTTGCATACTATGAAGTAATCCTGTAACTACTTGGTGTATCTGAAAAGTAAGGAAATTTCTCTGTCAAGGAAAATAGAAAAAGAAAGATTACTTTTGAGCATAATGAATTACTAGCTGAATGTCAGGACCATAACACAAAGATTTCTTGGATTTTTGGTTCCTGACCAGTATTGTTGATGACTGGATTTTTCTTGATTCCCTCCCTCTGTAAAAATCCTAGTACTAGTTTTATTAAAAGAAAGTCTATCAGAATGGAAGATAGTTGTTATTCAGTAGCAGTAACTCACATAATATGAGATGGCATTTCTTTCCAGCTCTTGCTGCTCCGCTGGTTCTAATAGCAACCTGGAGCTCAATTTCCTCCTCAAGAACATTGCATTTCATGTGGAATGTCAATTATTAAAATGCAGTGTCCCGTGTCTTACTTTTCACTAGATGAATTCATTTGCAAATTTGCTAATTTATGTAAATGATCCTTAACCTGTAACTGCCTGGTATGTATTTCTCAGTGCAGCTTTTCGACTCAGAAATATATACAATGAATATGGTGCCAACAGCATGCCACTGCTAAAAAACAACAAAGATTTAACTTCATCATAACCCAGAAAGAGTATCGGATACTTCTTTGCATGGTTGCATTTTCAGTAACGTTAAGTCTTTGAAAATAGGATCATATGAAGATCACCTAAAATACCTCTAATTGTTACCATCGTTGGTAAGCACAGGTTTAGCAGAATACTTTTTGTGAGAAGACTAAGAAAGTGTTTCATTACTTAATTATCTGATTTTCACCTTCCAGGAGGTCATTATTATTTAGAATGGGCCAAATCACAGCTCCTAAGATTTGATCATTTCTAAGTTTCAAGTTTTGCAGCTAAGACTCCTCTGCATGTCAGAAATCTAGGAAGAGAGGCAACATAGACTGCACTGATTTTTATTGCACAGGGAATTTCCTTCAGGTGGTTAGTGGTCCAGCCACAACTCATTCTTTTCCTGATGATCTACACATGGATGCTATTCTGGATTTGTCACTCCGTTTCTGGTCCCGTCATGTGCACATCTACAGTGCACCTGCAAATGTTCACTTCACCCTCCAAATGATCTCAGGAAATTCAGACTCCTCCTTTCTTATGAATGAAGGAACAGCCAGAAAAACTCAGCTCATTTTTGCCTGACCTCTTCTTGCTGCCCACTCAAACCTTCTTCAATGGCCTCAGGCACCGCTGTTGGCTTAGAGCCTTTCAGTGAACCTGGTCAAAGCTGGGGATTTTAACCAAACCTGAAATGAGGCAATTTTCCTCTGTGTTGTTGTTACTGTTCAGTAACTTCCCACAGTCCAAATAAAATGATCAAAATTCCCTGTGGTGTAATTGCAGGCACAACTCCATTGATTTCAGTGAACTGTGAATGGCAGAAAGGACTGTGGCTCAAGGTCCCCTCTTGACAAACCAGCTAAGACTCGTTTTCTCTTGATTATTATCTGATTTACATGTCCTTGTTTTAGCTGTCCCCCACAAGGGGTAGGTTAACAAAGCTCCATTTCACAGCTAGATACAGAGATCATGCCTGGCCAGCAGGGAGATCCCACAAACAAGGCACAGCTCTGAGCCTGGACCCCAGGGTACACGCAAGTGTTCCTGCACTTTTGTCATCCCTGGGATGCTTGAAGACGTCTTTCAACTTACCCCCAGGTTTTTCTTCCGTGGGGTGTAAGGGAGAGAGGGATGAGGTGCAGCAGCTGAGAGGCCAACATCTGGTCAGGCCAGCCCCAGCATGTTGTACTGCAGTTGGAGCAGTCTCATCTCTCAGTGTTTAGGTTGGCTTTAGGAAGTGCAAAGCCAAGAAATGTTTGGCTGCTTTATCCCTGTTTCAGCATTCAGATCACTAAGAGAAAATCTCAAATGGCTACTTGCTGTGTGTTCTGCAGACATTTTAGCACAAAATTGGCATCTCCAGTATCACCCACTCACACTACTCTGAGGTCTCAGGTATTCAATTTCATTTCTGCTAGGACAGCAGCAGGGAAGACTAACTAAAGTAGCTGTGATTTTGGAATTGAAAGGTCTTTCACTGTGATTTGTTGCACCAGTTACCTGCAAGAATTCAAGTATCTGAGATTCAAGGTAGCCTTTAAGCTACTGCTTATTTTTCTGTGCAAAGGACACAGTTTACAAGACAATGTCTCTTTAAATCTACCCCGAAGATATTCCTTCTGGCCCAGAAGATGCCAGAATGACTTGATGATTTATTTATGTGGAGCTTGGCAGCCCATAGTCCAGATTGTGGCTGAGGCTGAATTTTATGAGCATTCCCCCTAGTGAGTATATTTAAAAATTATAAAAAAAATAAAAATAAAAAATAAAAAATAAAAAAATAAAAAAGGTCTTTATAGAGCTTGGCATGAGATTCAAGCAAATATTATCTGGAAGAAGAATGATTAGGAAAAGAGTTTTAGGAGGGAATATAAGTATTAATTTATTAATAATGTTTTATGTTTAGATCATTAGAGTTTTCTCTTGATCTTCAGAACATTAAAAAGGTGAAGGAGGCATTTCTTATTTCAGCAGAGGCTAATGTTTGGTTTGGATTTTTTTAGCCATATATAATGTCATTGTACTGGGAACTGGCATTTTTGTCCACAAAAGATGGATGTCTCATTGTCATTCCAGACCATACAAGCGGCATGTTGGTGCAATGATGTAAGAAAACAATTTTCTGCCCTATTTTATTGATTTATAGTATTTTAGTAAAGTGATAAAAACTTAATGC
The DNA here is from genome assembly GCF_009769625.2 of Cygnus olor. Taxonomy (NCBI): domain Eukaryota; kingdom Metazoa; phylum Chordata; class Aves; order Anseriformes; family Anatidae; genus Cygnus; species Cygnus olor. The sequence continues at coordinate 17,114,281 of NC_049174.1, read as the reverse complement.
TAGGGATAAAAAGGAGACCCATCTGATGTAGAGGCAGCAGAAAAGAATAGAGAATGAGGAGGATCCAGCATTAATATTTGTTTGCCATGTTTTCTCAGGCCTCTCCTGTACTAGACCATAGCTAAGTTATGGATCTGTATCTAAACTCTTTGACTAAGATATGTTTTAGGGATTAATCTCCTCATTCAAGGCACAACTTGGTGCAGGACTCTGGCGTTCTGAAGCAAACATACACATAAACATATGCAAATCCCATGGGGCACAGGAAGAAGGACAGATGTTAATAGTTTTGACTCCTTCAGACTGGGAAGCTCAGTGCTGGGCAGACAGATTTGGAAGGTACTAGTGCTTTGTCTGCATTAGCAAGCAACAAGCAAGAATGTGACTCTACAGCATTTCAGCTGCTTTACAGCAATTCCTCCTCCTGTGGCCCCTCCAAGGGGTGTTACACAGCTCAGTGCTAAGTTCACTTTCTTGCTTGCTGCTGCAGGGAAACTTAAGAAGTAGACATGCCCAGAGGCAGAAACTCCTATGTCGTTTGGGGAACATTTTATTGGTATACACCCCATCCTTTTGGCTCAGCATAGGGGCTCTTTCAATGCTTTTTCAAGGACGATAGTTTTGATCCCGTCTCCTTTCCTAACACCAGAAAACAACCTCTCTCAAGTCCAGATCCATAAATACTGAGTTTGGTGCCAATTTATAGGCAGGCCAAATTGGAAATAAATTCAGCAGAACTATGTTACATACTGTTCTTGGATGTTGTATACAAATGAATATATGTGTGATGTCAGTAAATGAAAGCTGGAACATGCTAGGAAACAATATGTTCATTCACTTTCCTCCAGACGATATAGGGAATATTCCTGAAGCTCCAAATGCAAATCATAGATATTCAGGACATTCACTATGCTATTGATAACTCAAGGCCAACAGAAAAAATAATCACAGTGGCTACACCCACACTTTTTTTTTCTTTTTTGGTTGTATTGGAGAATTTATCACATTACAAATGTAGCATCAAAAGGTGCCAAGAATCACATTTTACGGCAAAACAACAAACTAACCTAAGAAGTTGAATTAATCAGGGAAAGAGCTTATTTGCTCTTTCCTAGGAAAGAGCTCAGATATGAACTAATCTATATACAGCATGGATATCTTCAGGACTGGGACTCCCATGGGAAACAAAGTGGATGCTAGTAGGACTGCCTAGTGTAGCTGCATCACACAGTATTAAAGCTGCTAGAAGGAAAATGCTTGCTAGATCTTATTCCTGCTTGGAAAAACTAAGCTAACACAACAAAGGACTGCTCTACTTTTAACCAGAATCATTTCTAAATAACACACTTAGAATGTTGGGAGTATGTGTATGTCTATTGCTGAAATAATTCCAGAGGATTGAAAATTACTTCAAACCTTGTGGTTAAAAAGACACTGCATGGAACACACAGAAGTAGTAATGCTGCTAAGGAAGGAGATACAAAGCCAAAAGGAATTGGAAATCGCCTCTTCTACTTTACAGAGTAAACCACCCCGGCCTTTACTTTTGGAGAACAGCACTGTGTAAATTCAGCCACAGAAAACAGGTGAGCAACAATGGAAACAAAAACAGTGTTAATTTAACTTCACAGCTTCACTGTTTTATTTCACTGTATTACATATTGAAAATAGCCCTTGTACTTGACTCAATTTTGTGTTTTTAATGACCTGTCAAAAGCTCAGTCAGGGCTTATTGTATTTATATTTTTAATTAGTTTAGTAAGAAGTGGACTGCTTATATTTGATTTTTTTAATTAACTGTGAAAATTTCAGCACCAGGATGATATTGTTCACATTGATATGTGTGCCTCTCTTATGTTGGGTTTGCTATGTGATATATTGGACACAGAAAAAGTGTCATAGGGAAAGCATCCTAAATAGTCCTGCACAAATTGTTGGAGCACTGATGGGAACTGGTTATGTATCTTGTAATTAACTCTTTACATTCTAACATGCAGCTCAGGCAGTATTAAAGAAAGTTATGTATGTAAAGTCATGTCCCTACAATTTTTGATTTTTATGTTACATTATGAATGTGTAAACTTCACTGCTTATGCAAAAAAAAGTCACACTGTCACCTCTGGTGACTTGCGGTCTCTGTCGATAGAAAAAAAATATGGCACCGACTGGCTTTTGTCTGTCTTTCAATTGCTATAGCATCCCTCAGCCATGCCTCCTTGAAATCCTGCACTAGATCTTTCACTGTAGCTGTACTGTAGCAACCAAACTCATGGCTTTCCTGCTCAAAATTAGTGGGAGTTCGCAAGTCCGTAAACAGCAACTGGGTGGGAAGGAATTCTATTCACTGTAACATTAATTAGATTTCAATGAGGGTGCAAAAATGGAGATACATTTGTTCATACAGGCAAATTTAACCTTCTTCCTGTATTTAGTTTTCTTCTGGTAACATTAAAACCAGGAGCTGCTTATAGAAAGTGATGTGTTGCTCTGCCAGATCGGTTTCTACACACCCTGCTGAGATACCGTCAATGTTCTGACTCATTTGCAATTGGTACAAGAAGAGAGAAAAGAAAAATTATCAAACAATTTTGATTTGCACAGGTGACCTGAGCTAATTACACAGTTACCAAACAATAGCACAGGAGGGTTAACACAACTTACACTGTAATTACCATTGCTTCCAGTGAAGTTACTGTGTGGTTAACCAGGTAATAACATGCATTATTGCACGGTAACTATGCAAGGCCTTGCATCAACAGAGTATGCTGCACAAGCAGACCAAATCGTTGGTAAGCTGAAGAGGTCTAAGTGTTTCAAGGAATGACATGAATTTTATTAGATGGATGATTTTCAGTTTTTTATTAATAGCCTCAGAGGTTTGGAGCAGAGCCATAACCCTGTTGGAGCAGCTAAGGAAGAAACACTCAAGGCTACTCAGGGAGCTCCCAAGTGCACAGACTTTGGCTCTCCTAGGTACACTTATATCTCTTTATCTAGTCCCACTGCACAAAGCAATGCAGAAAGCAGATTGTTCTTGAGTTCTCTCAGAGCAAACATTACATTATTTTTGGCCTGCAAACAGCCAGACACCAGAGGATCTTTAAGTCCTCGTCTTGTGCAACTAGCAGGACTAGCCTCAGCCCTACTTTAAATAAGCCATTTTGCCTACAAAATACAGACCTTGTACTCTGCCTAAAAACCCACTGACTCGTGCTCTGGAGACCAAGGACAAGAACACAAAGTGCCAAAGAAAATGAGAGAGATTACTCAGCCAATCAAGCATAGACCACAGAAGACTTGTAGTCCAGCACACTGAGGCTGCATTTTTACACAGACTTGGACAAAGAAACCATTAAGAAATACAAAATAAGGAGATATTGCTCTACAGTTAATGTAACGGAGAACAATGTTTGATTAATGCCTTCCCATTAGTGTATGGACAAGCTAGATTGTGTTACAGGATTATGGGCTGAGCTGGTAACGCAAAAGAAAAAAACATGCTCAAAACTGCAGTAACACCAATTATGGTTCATAGATGACACCACTACAGACAACTGAGATATAATAGTATGAACTGGAACTTGCTAAATAATTGTTAATACCTAATTGTTTATATATATTTCAATTTGTAAATCAATCTCTTTTCATGCATCTATTTGTGTACTGAAGTAATGGTATGTCTACTTGTTAAAACATTCACAGAAATAATCTGCATTAAGAAACTGAATTTTTAGTTTCAGATATTAGATGTTCAGGACTATCTGCTGTATGTGGGGCAGGAAGTTCCTGTATGTGGGGCAGGAAGTTCCTGTATGCTGAATGTGGGGCAGGAAGTTTCTGAAGTAACCTGACAAAATTTCAGACAGCAATTAAATTTGTGAAAATCTCAACACGATTGGCAGCAACTTGAAAGCTACAAAATATGACAGTTTAACAAAATAAGTTTACAGATGAGATTACTGGGGTGTTTGACTACCACAGCAAAGGACCCAGCTTAATGACCCAGGAGGTCCCTAAATATCCGATGTCCCCATCTTCCTGAATTACAGGCTCTACTCTGTATGCAACAGCACACAATGCTGCATTTTAAATGCTTCTCTTAATCTTCTACAAGGAAAGTGTCTGCCAGAGCATCTAAAACAAATGATTCTAAATCTTGCCTGATTAGACTTAAATGCATCTACAACCTACCTCCCCCTAAGTTTCTCTATTGCTGTTTAAATCTGTATACATTATTCCCATCACTGGAAAGATACGGTAATGCTTCATGATGCTCTCTTTCTATTCTAATGCTGCATGGCAGTTGCTTTCTTTAGGCCCCAGCTCTTACCTACATCTGTGCTTACTGAAGTGAAACTTTAATTTGCTACACCACGCCAAGGTATTAATAGACAATTATTTATTGCAAATCTGAACCATTTATACTGTTTACTGGCTGACACAATGTAAAATTTTGATCCAAATGTTAATGTGTCCATGACATTGCATAATTCTGTTCCACGCCAAGGTTTTTTCTTTTCTAAACGAATCGAACTTGCAATATGAGGAAATAGAGTTTTTAATGGATGAATGATTTACAGTCTCAAACTTATAAGAGTGCTTACTAGTACAAATAAGGGAAAATTGACTAATTAAAATAGCACACAAGATTAGAAAAAAATGGGATTTTAGTGGAAGCAAAATTAGAGGGAGAAAATGGAAGTAAGCTGGAAAGTACTTAAAGGGTAACTGAATAAATATTATGTTAGTCATTTTAGGACAACTGTATTTAACAATGAGGCCAAAAAGTCTTATAAACCTTCAGTTGAGTAGAGCGAAGATAAAAATTAACCATTGATAAAGAACTATATAGACATAAGAGTACTTCAAAATCTCCAAATGTCTGGTGAAATTAATTTCACAAATGCTTTTTTCAGTAGAAAAAACAAAACAAAACAAAACAAAAAACCAACAACTTTATAGTAGGTAACTTTCATTACACAGAACACATAATTTCATGTAATTTCTCCTCAAGTTTAGAAATAATGTCTTTATTGCAATTTTCTTTTTTAATTGATACCTGTAGGAATCTTCAAAATACGTTTGAATTAAAATAATATTTTTCCAGAGTTTATTCCTCTTTGCTTTTTCTACTGAACAGTGCTATTAAGTTCATCTTTTTCCATCTTTACAAGCAGAGAGATTGTTATGATAAAGAGTTGCAAGGCAGTTCTAGTTAAATCTCACATAACTATACTCAAGTAGTAATATCCAGAACCTGTGGTCAACATAACCTACAAAATACATTTAAAGCCTTTGGAATATTTCAGTTTATATGGGCAAGACTACAATGAAAACCTCTCCAGCAAATAGATTTAACCTAATATAGTACCAGAATATATTTGAGCAAGAAGAAGAAAACATGAACATTTCATCCACTCTGAAAAAGTGTCCTTATTAAAGACCTCATCTGGGAAACATGAGAGCAGCTCCATTTTCCCCTTTGTTTACATTTATTTCAGATTTGGCAAGCACACAAAAGGTCAGATATCATTCTGGGGTATCAGTAAAAACCATTAATAATAGTGGAAGGCTACTGGTTTTATTTGCAATATGGCACAGCTTGGTGGCTGACAAAGGGAGATGCATTTCTGTATGTTGCAGCAGAAAAAAAACAGCTAGTATGACTTTGCATGTAACATATAGGAAAATGGACACTCTGCACAGGTCTGAGATGCGTGAAATCAGTGGCAATGGGAGCACACCTGTAAGTCAGAGGGCAGTGTTGATATTGATTTTTTCAGGAACGTTGATGACAGCAATAAAGCTTTTCCTTTCTTGCTTTACATTTCAACAGGAATTCACCCTTTTACTGTTCAGGATTGTGCAATGAATTGTTTGTTATAAGGCCTGCTGGAGTCTTTGTGTGGTGCCAGGAGTTGGACTTGATGATCTTTCTGGGTCCCTTCTACTTCGGTATATTTTATGATTCTATGATCCTATGATGATGATTTTTATATTTTTTTTTGTACCTAGAGTTCTAGACCAGGCTGAAATGAGAAATCTGTTAAATCTCATCCCTTTTTATTACTAATTTAAAAAGAAATGACACATATTTGTGATTCCCTGTCTGAATGGCCTCGTCAGTCTAACCTTTGCATGTGGTGTTGTCAATAAGTTAGCATGCTAGACAAGGCACTGCAGTAGCAGCTAGGCTGTCCAAACACCAGTAGCTCCTTTGGAATTATTTATAGAAGAACAGTTATTTTGAGGCCTAGTAGAGTACTTTGCAAAATATGACGATGATACACAGGACCTAGCATGCAGCCAACTACTCCAATAACAAAGATAATACTATCATGAAGCCGAAAGAAATGAAGAACAAAAAGAATTTTTATTATCCTTCCTTGTATCCCAGTACAACAAATAGAGCTGTCCCAAGCAGTCCCTGTCCATACTACGATTTAGACATTTTCTTTTTGTTTAACATGTATTCATATTGAGATGCCTTTCTGAGCTACCAGGATACACGCTGTTGATGCATGTTAATGACAGGATGCAATTTTTATTATTATTGTTCTGTAATACAGAATATGTCTAACCATGTTTTGTTTATTATTCATAATACACAATGAGCAAAGACACCAAAATAGCTCTTTTGGAGACTTCCCATGCTAGGCTGCAAATGTGTATTAACAATAGTACACATTTCTGTGTTATGGTTTCATAAAATGCATTTGCATAATATGAAATCATAATCTCAAATGTGCAGTAAAAAGCCTATGAAAAATAGTTACTTCTCATCTACTACACAATGCTTAATTTTAATCTTCACTATCTCAGATGTGGATTGGTTGTTAGGGATTTTTTTTCTAATGGGAAAGAGGCCTAGCCCATCCCATGGAATTTAGTCCTAAAATGAACCAATTGAACAAGAATATTTTGTAAAATGGAAAAGATAGTTTGCTAGTAATTTGCATGCACACTTCATTTAATATACCTCTAGGCTGAGATGTTACTTCCAATATCAAACCAGAGACTGAAATAAACAGAAAATGCAGGCAGGTCTGGCTGCACAGTACTCAAGGGACCTATGCATGCAAAAACGTGCAAAGGAAGTGGAGCAGAAATGAGCTCAGAGTAGAAGTCAGGAGTGCTAGGAAGGCATCCTTTGGGCTCAGAGGGAACCTTTGTAAGTATGTGATGCTTTCACATTCTACTGTCCAATGAATCCCAAGACAGTTTTCTCCCAGTTTGATTGCAGAGATGGGTAAGTCTGTTTTAGTGTTACTTCCATTTAACTGCAGGCACTCACAGGAAAAGATTGACTGACAAGTCATAACTCTTAGGTGTTGTAACTAAGGCTGTGTGCATGTCACAGCTACAATTTCTGTAAGAGGAAACAACCATTTCTACTTTTCTTCTTTATAAAAAAGCTTCAATTCACACTTTGGCTACTGTGGTATTTATTTAGACAATTTGCTTTTGAGCTGCATATTCCAATGATTAATGGTTATAATTAGCATTTTACTAATGGAAAATAAATTTAACAGGAATGTGTGTGTACTGTTACTTTCCCCCTTTTAGCTCAAATTATCACATTTGCATTTTTATCAATAAAAATCTATGAGTTTTCTTTTTGGTATGCCAAATAAACAGTCTTAATTATATTTAAGTCTCCAGTCTTTCAACAGATATTGTCTGGTACCCTGCTGTATCTACACCTGTCTAATGCACCTTGCCAGCTCTGAAGTTCTCTTCCCTTCATCAAGCATCATTTCTTGGTATGTGGAAAATCTCTGTACTCAGTGATCCACGAGAAGTTCTGAGCTCTGACTCCTCTAAGGGCTAAGTGGCTTTGTTCAGACATTTAGCTCGTTGCAGATGGATGTATATGGAATCAATGGGATGTTCTGTTTGATGAGGTAAAGGGCAGAAAAGAGTCTTCATACTGTGATTATCATTAACATTTTTATAGAAGGAGATAGCTTGAAAGCAAAGAGAGGTGGAAATCTTCAGGGAAATAAATATGAACCTATTTGTTTGCTGGACACTTCCACTGATTTATAGCGCTACAGAAAAATGCACCTTGTATGGCTGCTAAGAATCACAGCTTGTCAAGCCACAATCCACTACTCCTGATTTTAGCTGAGAATGAAAACAGTAAAATAAACTCTCCCTACAACAAAGAATGAAAGAGAGAGTTATTCTGTTCATTCACCTGCCCTTTAGATCAACACAGACAGCTAATTCAGGTGAATCTATCTACATTTGTCATTGCCAGTGCACACAAAACATACAGAATTCACAGAAAGGAGCATAATTCCACCTCTTTAAGTGTCATTGTATTATAGCTTATTTACCGGGAAGGTGGCATTTTCAGACATATCTGTTAATGCCATGCTGTGGCTCTTAGTAATCAATGAATAAGAAAGTCAGGAGAAAGGGAAAAATCACTGTATTTGAACAGCAATTGGTTTTATGACAAGTTTGTTTTTGCTGGACTCCAGAGCTCTACAAAGCCATTTTCTGAGAAGGTCCACTATCATCTTCTTGTCATATACAGAAGTTTATGGAAAGAGATTTTTCCAGGCCTGGAAATGGCAGGAAGACTTACTTACTTAACCCAAATCAACAATGGCTATGTTTTTAAAGGCCCCCAAAATTTCTTTCATCAGTTGTCTTGTTTAGGGATGGATTAAGACAGACACTGCCCCAGCTCCATGAGCATTCAGTCACGTTGAAGTTTCATCCAGACCTTCACAGCTGAGAAGTGGCACATATGAACTGAGCAGCAGCAAAGAAGTGGCATCAGCCAGAGCTTGCAGAGAGCCTGGAGTGATATTCAAAAGAAGAGGGACATTTCTGTCTTTCAGTAGAAGGGAACTTGTGCTATTGCCCAGGGTGAGAAAGGACAGGATAAGATATCACAGATGCCACCTCTAGCTGTGATTACTGGGCAAAACTCCACCACCTGAGCTATGCCTGGAAACACTGTCAGACAAAACTATTGCTCCCAAACAACACTTATAAATACTTATTCAAAGGATGGTATTCTGTACAACTACCACTCCAAAGAGGAGACAGAGCTACAGAGGGGAAGGAGGAGGGGAGGTACTACCCGGCATCCAGATAACTTTAATCTCATTTCGAAGTTGCCTTGGGAGAAAGAGCTGGGGGAAGAGCATGCAATAAAAATGTGATTTTAAAAAGTTTTGAAAAGCCTGGGGGAGAAAAGTATTTCTTTTCTTTTTCAGTCATGCTGTTGTTGACATCAGGAATGGGATCTATTTTAATCAAAGCTACTCACCTGATTCTTTATCCTTGTATAGTCAGCAATCCCTTTGTATATGTAAGAACTTTGGGGTTGGTTCAGAAGGAGTATAAGATTGGGCTGGGATGGAAAGCAGTGTATTTTTATGGATCGGATCATACATCTAAGAAACAGTGAAATTTGTGTATTTTATTTATTCATGTATTTTATAGTAAGTCATCTGACTTGGAGCCAAATGTGTTTCACATAATGTTTCCACCACTATTTATTAAAGGTGTTTTTTTTTTTTTCTCTCCAATGGTGGTAAAGCTGCAGTAACGTGGGTAATTCTGACCTGCCTTATCAACATGCAGCTATTCTGAAGTCAACAGAGTTTAAAGGAAAGTAGAATTTGGCTCAAGAGTGGACAAGAGTGTTGTGCTTCTAAACCTGATGTGCTTCAAACATATTGCCAGCAGATTTTAGAGTTTGAAAAACCGGTCTCCATTTTTTGCACATGAAAACTGTGGGAGCAATTAATGGTATTTCAACTCCTAACTCCCTAGTTAGTAGGCACAATCAGGTAGTTACACATCTAAGTAGCAATAACCATGAGCGCAAAATTGCTGGCACTAAAGGGATTTTAGAAATAATAATCAAGCCATGAAAATATGTGACAAAGACCCAAAAGGAGGGAGATGATTAAAAATGGCAGACAATGAAGAAGAACCACAAAATGGATGAAGTTTTCTGCAATCTCAAGTTCCATTTTTTAATGGCAATAATTTACAAGAATAAACAACAGGATAACAGCAGGAATGTGAGGCACAGTAGTAAATTTGGGCTTCAAACAGCAAATGAACTTTGTAACAAGTACAGTTGAAAGGTATATTGCTATTTTTAAATATTAAGCTATTTCTGTAAGGTGCCTTTTTAGGTATGATATAATATTTTTTGCTCATTTAATAGAAATAATAAAAATGAGATACTAAAATGATATCATTAGTTGGAGGAGTAAGAAGAATTTAGAACTCCTACTCTACAAGTTAACAGAAGAACATGCCATCCCAGTCCTGCTGCTCTGCCTGAGTATCAGCATGTCACCATTCATGTATTTATTTTTAACTATGTGGAGTGGAAAGCAGTGACCTGTGTTTCTGCTGAGACTGATGTACATGTGAACTCTGCATGCGTATAGTTAAAAACTACTTTATTCCTGGCAAAAATAAATAGCTGGCAGTAACCAGACTCTCCATTGAAAGAATACTATAGGGCTGGATATGGCCCCTGCAATAGTGCAATAAAATGAGATGAGCTTAACACTACCAGATGGTACCCTGTACAGTGCCTGAAATAAAATGGAGAATTAGGGTGCCCTAAGGTGTGCACAGGGAAGGCAATTACATGAAATAAATGGGCCTCAGGCCTAGATGATGCTCAAGTATGCTACACAGGAGACAGATAGTACATCTGGTGAACAGATTTTATCACACACTGGAAAGCTATAAAGCATGCCGTTGAATTTCAGATCTGGGTTTCACAATGACATTTTACCTGTGTTGGTATTCAGTGCTGTTTATTTTTAAAGGTGCTGTAATCTCAATGATGTGTTTTAAAAGCCTTCTTAACATTGTTTTCTGATGTGCCCCATTTTTTGGACAGATTGATGTAAGACAATTCTCTTTCATGGACAAAATACAAACTACTTTGGCTGTAGACGATCATGTTTTTATTTAATATATCACATTGCTGATGTGATTTTAGTAATATGGTTATACTTGTCAGCACTCACTGCTTGGGAGAAAGCCAGTATGTTTGTAAAGTTAACTCCCACTTCCCCATTTCACTGCAAGTCTTACTGTCTATAAACCAGCTCAAGTTCCTTCAAGTTTAAAGCAGATATACTAATATACTAGATTATATGAGGAAATTTTCTAAAGTGAATCAGAGGGATATTTTACTTTTATCTCCAGAAGATTTTTTACTTGTTTTTGTAGAATTCCTAATCAATTTGGCATTATGATTTTTTGTTTGTTTGTTTATACTTAATGAGAACAGCATTCAGACTGTTAAAGGTGCTGATGACAGCAACATTCAGTCTCTGGTGCTATGACGTTTTTTTTTCTTTAATGAGGAAATTTAGAGCTTTCTTTAGCCTTCACTGGTTTTGGCATCTCCCTCCTTATTTCCTCCCCCTTCCACTCTCTCATATAAAGCTATCCAAGATAATTTAAAATGCTACCAAACTTACATATAAGGGAAAACTTCAGAGACTGTAAGGTGAATATTCCTGACAGAAAGATCTATGGGCTGTGAAATAATGTCTCTATGGAAATGGTGAAATTTCCATTCCCCTGAGACTTTTAAAATTAGAAGAAACAAAGCACTAATACACTCTGAGGATATAATCCTGTTCTGGCCCACCGTGGATGGACTAAATATTTCTGCAAACTAAAGCTCCATAAACTGTTATCGTTCTATTATCATTCATACCTCAGAACTAAAATTTCAGAATGTTAAGGGTATGACTTCAAACTTGCTTAAACAAGAAAATTTACTGGTATTACTATACTGGTATAAGTATATCACTGTAGTTATGTCAGTATAATCAGTAGGTCTCACTGCCACCTCTGTTATGAGTGCTGTATTTGGGATATTGTATTCCACTTCTAAAAGCCACAGAAGTACAATAATACCAGCAAGTTTTCTACACAGACAGGTGCTTAAATTCACCTTCCCATTTTCGAAGCAGCTAGGAACCTTTTCATCACTGAGTTCTAGTTGGAGGAGAAATGCATAAATGCAGGCATGACATACTAAATTCCCACTGAAGTTTATTGTCAGCTGTGTTTACCACAGAAGGTAGATAGTGATGGCAAAAACAAAGTGCAACTTTGAATTCAGAAAGGTAGCCTCACTTGCAGAATAAGAGACAACAAAACTACCTTGTGTTCAAAGTGCAGATAAACTAATTCCCTGAGTTTCTTGCTTATGTCTAAACAGTCTCAAAATAGGGCCATTTCTAAACTCCTGCTCAACACTTGAATTCTCTTGCTGTTCTTATTGCAAATTACTATCAAAACAGAGCAAAATGATGGGAAAGACCCGTGAGATTTTCTCTGAAGTAAACAAGTTACTTCATCAGAGTCCTTCCCCTTAGAGTATATCTACTGTATGCAATCATACAAGACTTCTGGTCCATAATTTGAAACAAAAGGCAGCAGCATTTTGAGAAGACCACTTGGGAGTTTTCTTAATTGTGGGGAATTTACCACAGTCACTATTGAGAGGAAGCAGGGGTTTGGAATATTTTCATACTTCAATTAAAATTGTGGCACTAACTTTGAGTTTTGGGTATCAGCCTAAGCAAATTTTCAAGGCTTACAAAGGATTATAAAATATATACAATGACAAGTCATTAAATAGAGCGAAGCAGTTGAGCAATACTCTGTGAACAATTAGAGCTGCCAAATAGTGCCTTTCAACCATCAGTTATTCAAAAGCCCTGCTTGTCCTGCTATGTCTACAGTTCTGTATTTCACCAAGCACCAGTCCTAAATGGCTCTTGAGTGCTGAAAAGAAACAGTTCTTGAACTAAGGAAGAAAGGAAGAGAAGGAGAAAATAAATGTGAGGAGGGGAGAAATAAAAAGGGAAGAGAAAGATCCTTGACATGTACAGATATTCTTCTTGGCCAGTTGCATACGTTTGTAAATCTCTCCTCCCACACACACAGCCCCTAGCCCAGAGAGGAGCCTCATCAGCCAGAATTTCTGTCGTGTAGCTTTATTCTGAAAGAAAATAATTATTTTCTAAGTGACAATGACCTTTAATGTACATTGGTACAGCAACAGAAATCATGAAAGAACAAGACCTCCCAGGGAGACAACAGGGGTGAATGTGGTTTCTCTGTAATAGGGTGCCTCTAATACCTGCTCCTGACTCGGCTACAGAAAAGTCCAACGACAGAGGCCAGACCCTCTTCTAGTGGAAATTATATGAGCTTCAATAACTCAGTGATACTATGCAAATTTACAGCTACTAAGGATTTAGTGCTTAGGGCTTTCCTCACAGAAATTATGTTCCAACTCACAGAGGGTTAAGGATGGGATTCAGGTGGATATAGGATCCAATTGCCATTGTAGGCTTCTAAGTTCAAAATTTAGATCCTCAGTTGCCCACATGCACACAGTCTCCCAGTCACCAAAAACCAAAGGCACCTGCACTTTCAGGCTGACTCGTACTCAAAGTTCTGGCCATATTCAAAAGAATTCAGTGTTGGCATTGCTCAGCATATTCATACCAGGCCTGTGCCAAAGCCCCTCACGGTCTCCAGCACCAGGATCCCCTCATGCTTCCACAGATTTATGCAAGTGATGTTACACTGTATGTGGTAGACCCTGCATAAGCAGGAGGAACAGGTGATAGGAATATCTCCATTTTATGCACCCAGTGGTTGGCCTTCAAACCCAGCACGGAAAGCTTTTGTGTCTTCCTGACAGCATTCCATCAGTGGCACACAGCAGGTTTTTGTCTGATTTTAATGTTTTCATCTGTTTAGGTAGCACAAACTGCTCAGCATTCAAGAGCTGAGCTGTACGGCCTAGACATGACTGATCAGAGATCCTGCTACACTTTTTCTGTTTCTTGAACAGACAGCCCTAGTCAGCTGTGCATACCAGTGCCAAATTGAGCCTAGAATAGAAGACTGTGCAGGTCATTTTACATTAACGTGTGGGCCTGTGAGATTCAACTGATTAGTGGCTGTTGATGACAGTGCGCACAAAAGAGTATAATGATAACTGCAATTAATTCCTGTAGAAATTAATGCAACTAGTGAAAGAATTTTTTCAGTCATTTTTCATTTGCACCTTCTTGGATGTTACAGCTCTGCCAAGAATGCATTTTTTTTTTCCTTTAGGTGATTCATATTTTTATGATTTAAATACATTATGGTTCACTCAATGGAAAGGTTGGTGTTCTTTTGGCAATGAGCAAATGCCAAAACAGTAAGCTCTAAAATAAATTTAGTGCTAAATAAACATTCCATAAGCAGAATATTCACAAATTCACAGATTACTTGTGTTTTAAACATGATGGAACAGTGTAAATAAACAAATTATCAATACCTATCATTAATATGTATTCAAAGAGCACCAATGTTTATTACAAAGAGAAGGCTAACTTTTGGTAAGGTTATGGAAAATTAGAATCCGTTTACTGTGTTACTAATATTTGAAAAGTGTCCTCCAAAGAACTCCAGATCTATCAGTTTGGCATCCACAACATGACAGATAACAGAAATGACTAGAAGTAAAGTGCAGGTAAGTAGACATTGAATTGCCCTGCTCTGTTAATGGGAGAGAAAACTGGACATACTCTTATTTGGCCACACAGTGCATTACAGGAAAGTACTGCTTTGGAAATATGTTTACATATTGCTTACAAATCATGATTAACCTACAGAAATGCAATGTGACAATATAGCAAAAAGAAATAAATGTGTATTGGTTGCTTTCTGCGTGATTAATGCTTTTTTCAATCAGACACATACATTTCATTTTATTAAAGATCGCAATGCTGATTGCAAGAACTTGATCATAAATAAAGCATGTAAGTGGAAGTTGGATATCTTCTAATATTAATGACAAGAAAAATGGAATTATTGAATAGTCACCTGCAGTTCATACATACATAAGCACATAAAATTATAACTCAAAAGAGGGTATCATCTCAAACTTGGGAGAACAGATCCTGTTTTTTAAATAGCTTAATAATAACAGCAGTACACTTAAAGAAAATGATTTTTGTCTCCTGTGACAAACAAAGTTATTTGTCAGCTACTTTCTATCTTGTCCTTCTATCTAGGAATTATAAAGTCTATTTTAAAGTTTGGAAACTGGCAAAACAAACAAACAAACAAAAAAAACCAAACAAAACACAGAAAAAAGTGGCTTATGAAAAAAGAAACGGCTAAGAACTAACCAAATGGGGTGCTTTGTCCACTAGATCTGGAAAATCCAGTGTATTACTGAAAACAAGTATAGTTCTAGAATAAGTAATTAACATAATGATAAGCAAATGGCATTGGAATGAAGCTAATAGACTTCCCATAAGCCAGTGCAGTGTTGCTGTTAACTACCTAGATAGCATAAGTGTGATTAAAGCACCTAGCAGAACTGCTGAAGAAATTTCCAAAGTAGTACAGGGCTGGTTAAAATGGGAAGGAGTAGAAAATCCCTCACTAATGTTAGTGGACAGCAGAAATAATACAGCTGCAGTGTGGAACACATCAGTGGGGAGAGTTTGTTTTTTGAATTCACCAGTAGCTTTCATATGACCTGTATGAGGCTGCCTGCTTGCTTAGCCCATGTGGAAAGGAACACCTGAGGAGAAACAACCTGCAGCTCCATCCCCTACACGGCATACCCAGGGCTGGCTCACATATCCTCAAGCAGCTGTTGTCTCACCAGCGATTTACTCTGTCAAAGCTTCTTCCTATCACCCAACTCTCCCACCCTTTCACAGTTACCACCAGCTCAGCAGCTCACAGGAGTATTCCCTCACTCGGTCTATATCAGAAAGAACTGTGTTGTTACAGTCATCCTTTGTTCCTGGTGCGTTTTGATGAAGTGCAGAACTGAGAAGGCATTGCTGGGAGATTCAGAAGGGTAAGCACCCCGTAGAAGAAAGCCAAGCAAGCTCTGGGGCCCCTGTGGGAACCCAGTCATCTTGGAGCAAGACAAAGGCCATGGGAGGTCTGAACTGCCTGAACGTCTTGGGCCGGGCTGGGCCGGGCAGCTGCCCAGGCCAGCATGGGACACATCCTCCAAAGGCCACCCTGCAGACCCAGTGACACTATGAGCCCAGCTGGGTAGATGTGTTGCTCACATGAACATCTTTGCAGGAGCTAGACAAACCTATGACTTGTCAAATAAATTCTTTGTAAAATAAATAACAGCACCTGAAAGAATTAAAGGTCTGAATTCTGTTCCCTACTAGTCATGGAACCTCAAATAGAAATTTGTAGAATTTTTAAAGACAAATCTAATGATACTAAAAAAGCCTCCTCCAGACAATGTGAAAAGAGCAGTCACACATGCAGTGGGGGGAGTAGATATAAGACAATAAGAGCTACCAAAAAACCCCCACACATTAAATAATTTTTGTCATCTAAGAAAATAATTAAATGGGAGATGATGCATGCCCCATAATAATGGCAAATGAACTAAAGAGCTCCTTGAAAACCAACTAAATCAACTTCTTATTGTCAAGACTTAGAAAGAATGAATATTCTAAATGAATATTCTAAATGTTAAATAAATTACACATAACTAAAACTAAACACAACTAAAAAACTAAATTACATATAAAAATACAAATGAGCTGTTCATTTAAAATTTATCTCACATTGTCATATGAACCCATAAATAATGATTACAGTCTAAATATTTCCAATTTCAAAGTTATTTGGGAAATCTGGAGTGTGATCTTTTTATTTCTGAATGGCTGCTTACATTCCACAGACTAAAGAAGGAAAAGGAGTTAGGCATTTTAAAGTATGCATCGCTGTTTAAAAACAGTATCTCAAAAAATCATGCAGATAGAATTGAAGCTGACAGAACTTGTCACATTTGCATTTCCCAAAATGAATATATTTTTCTCAGTTTAATTATCTGGATACACATCTTAAGTCAAAACCACATCCAAGTCTTGTTTCCAGCAGCAGTCTCTTTCCCTTTGTTTTTGCTGGCAGGACCAGATCCAGCAGCACCTTCCATGGCAGGAGCCACCTCCAGCCCCTGCTTCCAGGCCTCACTGCTTAGCTCCCATGCCAAGCACTATAACCAGGAGGGAGGGAGACTTGCACATGTGTCTGTTGCATGTGTGTGTTGTCACACACATACACCAGAAAATATATATTAAGAACGAAACATTTAATCTTTTATGTTGTGCCAAAAAAAATGGGGAACAGGTGCATTGATGTGAGCTGCTTCTTCCTGTGCTTCTAGTGAATTGCAAGTAGAATCTCTTCTTTTTCTTATCTTTTTAAACTAAGTTTCCATAGATTTTTTTCCTTTTTTCTGCTTTAGATGGCTATACAGCTGAAACCTAAAATCATTTTCAGTGGCAATTCCAGTGTAAAGAACTCCCTTTTCTTCTACTCATAACCCCTATTGCTGCCCTGCCTCATCCTTTCATTTTTGCTGACACAATTGTTGGTAGGGACACTCAGGAATTTGATCAAGTAACTGAGTCTCATTTTAAAACAGTGCTGAAAAAGTAGACAAAAACAGTAGACAAAAATTTTAATGTGAATCTGTTCCCTCAGCTGTTTTCTTATACCTCTTTAAAAAGATTTGCATGAAAGTACTTGGAGGGGCAGGTGCAGGTCAGGAAAAACTAGCTGAGGACAGACACTCTTTAAATATTGTTCTTTAAAACAAAGAATGTGAAACTGCACAGTTAAACTGTATTTATTTAGTTAGTTACAGAAGAAGTAATATAGAGCTTGGGAGGTTAGGTTAAAGTCCTGTTTGTCATTAACTACAAAGCAATGCAAAGAGAGAGTTCAAGTCAATCTTAAGAATGTGCCGCTGATGTTTGAAATGTTTTTGTTAAAGGAACTGCTTGACCACTAATTCAAATGATTACTATTTTTAACATTTTTTGCAGAATCTTGAATGCCTATGGTTCATTTATTTGTTTTAAGAGCTGTAGGTGA
The DNA here is from genome assembly GCF_009769625.2 of Cygnus olor. Taxonomy (NCBI): domain Eukaryota; kingdom Metazoa; phylum Chordata; class Aves; order Anseriformes; family Anatidae; genus Cygnus; species Cygnus olor. Next base: position 17,096,326 of record NC_049174.1, on the reverse strand, counting down.
CTATTCTACTCTACAGTTTTATTAGGTATATTTTCTTGCTATATTACAATAGCATGATTTTGTGCTTTTTTAGTTTGAAGGCTTTTTTTCTAATGCAAAAACTTGCATTATATTGTACTTCAAGATGAGAGCACAATCTATTCTAGTTGTATGGGAAACTTTTGGCAGAGAGCAAAGATTCAAAAAAAAAAAATCCCTAGAAAACTTTGGTCTACAAAGATCTTCTCCTGCTTCCTCAATTTTCCATAACTCTTTAAGATTAACTATCATTATAAAAATGCAGTTCAAATGCTGACACATTTTATTCCACAGTAAATTCACAATTTACTCAAATCAAATTCTCAGAGTTTGGCTCCACATAAAACAATATATTTAGCATTTCTACATAATACCATTCATCAATAATTACTTAGCTCTTTAGACCTTATTTTTCAAAGTTTAAATCCATATTTTGCCATATTTTTAAATATCTAGTCTTCTTGTAGGAAACTCTATAGGAGTTAACATTTTATTGATTACTGCATCAACTTCTTTTAACAGGAACAAAAAATCACCAACATTAAATTCCAGTGGAATTTTTAAACTAATGGTATCCAGACACACAACATGGTTGAAATTCTGCCAATGACAAAAAATCGTAGATAAAATTGTCTGATATTTAGGAACCTGTAGGATTGCTTCTTTTAAAGGGAGAAGATGATACTATTAAGATATATTGTTCTGGACAGTCATGCTTATGAAAAACTTGTGCAAAATCAGCAGAGTAAGAACACTGTTTGCACACATTTTTCTAATCTGTCCTTCACTCAGTTCTCTGCCCCAAGGAGTCCTGTTTTTGTTGTGATTCTTAGTGTCTGCCTGCATCTTTTGTTGCCTGTTTTGCTTTGCTAAAATATCTGATGATAAAACAATTTCCTAGAATCTGAATTTGAAGTTGGTGATCATTTCTGTCTGTATGGCTTCTTTTTTATCAAGCATTGCTATTTCACTCAAATGTCAGATTCCCTCTTTTTAATCTGTCAATATGCATTGGTTGAGCTTGACTGTCAATGTCTTTCAGTTTTACATGAGGAGTGGGATGGTTTGTAAACTCTTTTTTTTTCTATTATTTTAAATTCCAATTCAGCTTGTTCCATCTTTCATAAAGGCTAGTGTCCCTGCCTTTGGTTCAAACAAGGAAGTCACACTTCCTTTCTCTGCTAATCAAATCTACAAGGATCTTAGATGGAGGTCCAAAGCTATCATAGGGTTTCATATTGCAGTGCATGACAATAGTTTCAAAGGACTTAAGTTTAAAAAGCAGCTTTTGTTCTCATCCAGGAGAAAATGTGCAGGAGAGAGGTGAGAGAGGTAAAGCCTGGAGTATGAGTATGATTTTTTTTTTTTTTTTAACCATGGTTGCTTCTTGCTTAGAGTTGGAAAACTTATGTTCCACCTTTTGCTCCAATCTGGCTAAGCCTTAAAGCTTAGCCCAGTACCAAGTTATATTATAAATATTATTTTATTAGTAGTTGTTGTTTTTGGAGTCTGTATGATGACAGCAGTGGTTTTCCTTCCAGATTACAACTAAAATAAGAAAAAGAAAAAGGAAGAAAGATTTCCTAACACGCAATGTCTGTTTATCATCAGTTGCCAAGAAACTATAAAGTAGCTCAGTGAGTTGAAGAGCTTTGTTCTATGGTTTGTGAGTCTGCACCATTACAGGAACTTATGAAACTGGGGATAGGCAGACTTGTAAATTTTCTGTTCTGGAAATTATAATTTCTGTTTAATCTATTTAATACTAAATGTAACACAGAATATTTTTTTCTGACTAAAATCCTTAAAGAAGAATTGAAGTAATAATGTAATCAGAAATTGTTTGCATATCTCCAACATTCCTCCTCCGTTCATACAGCTGACAGCTATGAGGTCTAATTTGCTTGTATACTTATTGAAGTATACAAGAGAGATATGAAGAGAGAGTTCTCCCAGTACTGTGATCAGATGTATATTATAAGCTAATCACTGTAAAGTCATTAGCACTGCTTGTTTATATAAAATTCCTGAGCAGTGTCTACAAAACAATTGTTTCTATATGAGTCTTGTAAATATGAGCTCAAATTAACTCTAAAGTATAATCAGTTTATTGACTGTAAGCAATAATTTACTCAACAAAATCCTTATACACAAAAATGTATAGAAAAAGCAAAGATCTGAACATGGAATCACCATTTGTTCTGGTATTTTCAGTGATCAAATCATTTCTTTAATTCTGTAGAAATAAGGAGGAGGCATGCAGAGTCAAGAACTTTACATTGGCAATGTAATCAGACTTAAATTCCAGTCAGCAGCAGAGTTAATCAAAGGAGCATGCTTCATTACAAGTATTCACTATAGTTTTAAATATCTTGCCATGAAATCAAGACTTAACTTTCACAATCTTTCAAAAAAAAAGGCTATTCCACTGGAAAAAGGTATGTACCTGCAGATACAGTATCTAAAACTATTCAAATATCTGTTTATAAGGGCTTTCTGAAACTGCTCTATTTGATGAATAAATATCTAACAATTATTTTCTCCATTGAGAAAATCAATTGAGTCTAGTCATATAATCAGAAGAATAAATAAATAAATAAGAATAAACACAAAACATCTATTTTCCTACTAGATTTATTTAAGTGTTGTCATGGGAGATATACCAAAAAAAAAAAAAAAAGCAGATGATTATCAGCGTTTAAGCAATGTCTACTTGAACAAGTGGATTTCATGGTTAGATGTAAGTTTCGCAAAAAAATTGAGAAACTATCCCTTGCAACCTTCAAGTCTTGAGCGTATTTGTATCTCATCTAACCAAAGTGCTCACATACCTGGCATTTAAGTCGATTCAGAGTTGTGCCTATTCACTCAGTCTGCATACCCTTTAATTCTCCAACACGGCTTCATTAACATCAATAAAAATTGATACCAGTTTAACACTGAGAACAGACTACACCCCTGAAAACATTCATATGCTAAACTGTAGCTTTATTAGTTCAAAAATTTACCTCTCTGGATAAAGACCTGCAATTAAAAACTATGTAATAAAGGCAAAGTTCTGCAAGTCAATAGTCAGGGTTTGGGACTGGCTCACCTGCTAGTGATATCTTGCTGGTCTTTTCTTAAATGATGTTTCATCTTATTATAGTTAACATTTGTAAAATAGGATAGCAACCTGTGCTCCAAAATTCAAGTACGGAAACCTTCTAGTGTTTTTTCTGGAGCTGGTTCACAATAGTGACCCTACATGTTCTTTGCACATGACTTTATTCACATCTGAGGAGCTGATATCCACTTGTGCCTTCATACCGTGTTCAAAAAACAGTCATGGAGAAACTCTCACAGTTCTATATCCTGCACTTCTCTTAGCATGTAAATTCCCCCTGCCCTTGATGTACCACTGATACACTGAAAAAAAAAATAAAAAATAGAATAATCAAAGAATATGTTTTGAAGGCTAGGTGAAAATCAGTATCTTATGGTAGGAATCATTCACAAAGAGTTCAGAAACAAGGAAAGCTTTGCTCCAGTAATCTGCCTGCTATGTATCTAGACACACCAGTCTGAAAAAGTGCACACATGCATACCCTAGCCTAATATCCAATCTAACAAGAATAACAACAGTGGCTCAATGGAGTCTAAAAGAGGAGGAGATCCTGGACAAAGGAAAATGAAGTGCTTATGCAGATGCAAGATGAACATCAGACTTTATATAAAGTTTCTGAAGTCTCAGGATGCACCAAACTATGTCTAAAAACGGGACTCAACATCAGAACAGAAGTCCCCTCTTATGGAAGAATTCTTTCAGATTAAGTATGCTTAGACCTACCACTGCACAAAACAGACAGGTGAAATGTAAAATATCTCAGAAAAGGTGGCTTGAAGCAACACTTTTCCTCTGTATCCAACACACACTTCTGACAATCACAGATGCCATACATATGCTGTTGATGTTCCCCGACTGCTCTCTCTGTTGCCAAGAGCCTAGGGAGATACGATGCAAATATTCCTCTAGACGGAGTTAATGTAACAAATATTATTATGAAGCAAACATTATATTAACTGATAATAATTCTGGGGCACAAATTTTCAAGCTTTTCTCAAAAAATATAATTTACACTAGAATTCCCAAAATATGCACCAATCTTTTCAAAAAAAGGCATGTCAAGCGTACCTGAAAACAAGTCCATATAGGTTGATAGGTGAGACAGAAAGAGTCTGGAAGAACTTTGCATAGTGATAGGTATTTGGAAATGGTTCTAATAGGTATAATAATGGCCTGATGAAATCATCTCACAAACTCTCCACTCTCCCCATGAAATAGCCAATTGCAAACAGATCAGGATGTCTCCTGATCTGCCTTTTGGGGTCCTTTTGAGACAGACAGTTACTGTCCAACTTGTTTAATAATAACAGAAAACAACTAAGGAATAGATATCATACAACAGGTATATTGTTCATTTCGAGTAAATCAACCATCTCTACAAAATTAGAAGAGAAAGTCAAATGGCTCATATTCAAACATGAAATTATAATTGCATATAGCAACAGAGCACAAATCCTCATCTACCCAAACTTTTCTAGATTGAAGAGACCTATTTTTAGTCCTTCTTTATTATACATCTACTAACTTGAAATCTCAAGATTACATCTAAATACACAATCTTTAGAATTTTTACCAGTATGGCATTATATGCAGTTTGCGCTCTTCTCTGTGTGTGTTTTAAGGGTTTGGTTTTACTTCTGAAAGGAACAAGGGAGAAACAGCCAAAATCACCGGATGGATTTTCATTTTTTCCCCATTTTTTTTGTTGTTGTTGTTTTGTTTTGTTTTGTTTGTTTGCTTTTTTTTTTAGTAAAAAAAAAAAAAAAGGCACAACAAAATATGCTAGGCCCAGTTCTTTTGGAAATCCATGAAGCGTATATACATCCTCACAAACCCTCACATCCCCCACAAAATAGGGGGAACAAGTGAGGAGGGGAGCTATAGGCTGGGCAGCTTAAAGCAGAACTCTTGGTACCACCCCACCCCTTCAAATACTGAAGATGCGAGAAGACCAACCTTGAATTTAATTCTACTCAATGGAGCCAGAATGAAGAGTAGAGAACTACGGCAGAATGTTCCCATCTATCTTTTCTCCTTAACAAACAGTCAGCTGTGCTTGAGCCACCAATACTGCTGTAGGGTCTGGAAAAAGATTACTGCTGTAAACCAGCTTTGAAGAAAAAATAATCAGTACAAGGAAATTCTCCTCCATGCTGCCATACTCATTCTTTTAATAGATATATTGTTAGGCTTTTGTCTTACACATCCAGCCCACATGCACGTGGAATAGCCTCTCTGTTTTCCCTTCTTCACCTTAAATTATTAGGAGACATCCATTCTGCTTCTGTATTGACCACTGAGCACCTCAAAGTGTTTGTTTTCCTTTATATTTTTGTAAACCAGTTGCAGCAATGGAAATGAAACCTGATCATTATATTCTGTTTAGCAGGTATAAAGTCCTTTATTTAGGCAATATTGTTGAAGTGCCTGCCATGAACTCTAAAGCAGCTGGGATTTTAATTGATTCCTAGAAGTGCAATGAAAGTAGAGCAGATAAAAAATGACAGAGTTGTTGCTGATGCAAATGAAAACGTTACAGCAAAGCAACTGGGGAGAATACTGTAGATGTTTACATTTTCCCGACATGCTTACATTGTTTCTTCCACATTTTCCAGGCAAAGCTCACCTGGTTTTGCTCAAGGTCTGGAATGCAGTGAATTGTGTACAGCACCTAATATTTATTCATGCCATTGTCAAGAACATCTTTGCAGCTCCTGCCAAAGTCTGTCATTGAATGTGTTTGTTCAGCTGCATGGCAAAAACATAATACAGAGTCATCATTTTTACTTCGTCACCTACTCAATATTTTTCTTCTCTGATTAAATTAACTCATAAATACTGTGCTTTTCATGCTAGAAAAATCTTACTACATCCATCCAACTAACACCCATTTGTACGTTTTTATGTTCTTGAACATTTAGATACTTCAATAATAAGTTCTGAAACAGGAAAAAGCCAAATGCTGTAATTTACCTGGGACTCTGAAAACTCTAATCACAATTCAAAAATATTATATATTTTTGCAAGACTTTCTGCAAAGCTAAATTCCATTGTTACCCACTATCAGCTGTAGAAGGCTGCAGTGCAAATGAATGGGGAAAACATAAGGATGGTAAAGGATCTAGTAAAAAGGGAAGTTTAAAACCAAGCTGTATTTCAAAGATATGTGAATGCCACAGGAGAATCACACATGGACAAGTTTGACTGCAGCAGAGGTGACAATGTTAGTTATTATGAGTGAAAACAAAGCAAATCAGGGATCCTGGCTGGACACTTCAGCTTCTAATCCAATGGCATATCAACTTAGTCTCTGCCACTACACGCGGTACGTAAAGCATGTGCTGTGCTTGTGCTGTGAATACACCCCCTACCTTGGATGGCACAGAAATCACAGTTTACAGGCATTTGACTTCACGTTTCCGGGAATCACTGGCAAACAAGACACCCTTAGGAATCACTGGAAAATAAGACACCCTTGGGAGGTCTCTCCCTTCTCTCCAGCCAGGTTTAACTTATGACAGATGTTCCTCTTAAACTCATTCTTAAACACTTCCAGTGATGAAGACTCCACAGACTTCTCAAAAAATCAGTGTTTTGCCATCTTTATAGTCAGAAAGCTTTTTCTTAAGGCCTGATTTGAATTTGCCAGAGCAAATTTGTTTTATCCACCAGAGTGAATAAATAATTCCTGTAAAAGACTGTTGTAAATAAAATCAAATATTGTTCTTATAGTCCATCAGTCTTCATTATTCTAAAGAAAGAAATACAATACACCTCTTCCAATTTTTCATATATGTCATGTTGTTGTGACCTGGTTTTTCTCCCTTGGACTCTCTAACTTATTTGTGCCTTTCCAGGAGCTTGGTTTCACAAAACCTGACATAGTATACAAGCTCAGGCCTTAAGCTGTACTAAGATTGTTCAAGACTGTCATGTAAGAAAAGTGTCAAACAGTACAGTCAGAGTATCTGTTCCCTATCACTTTTCCACTTTCTTTGTGGCCAGTTAACCTGTATTAACAGGAACTGAAGTTGATTTAATATGATTAGTTCCTGACAAATTCCTATTTGCCAAGTGGTGAATTTCACAAATTCATATTGGCTGCTACTTATTTCTTTGTCGTCTTTTGGTGCTTAAAAATTCACTACGAATCATGGAAAAAAATCTTTGGATAAATATGTATGTGGCTGACCAGAATTCTTTTGCTCCGTTTCTCACTTTCTGAAGGAACTGGCATTACATTTGACTTTTTGCAATCTTTCTCATTGGTGTTCCCTATGTCCTTCAAAACAGTTACTGGCAAATCTGAGGTAACCATGATGAACTTCATTCTGGGATAATTAAGAAGTGTCAAAAATATATTAAAACATTTATCCTGACCTTATTTTATCCTAAGCTGATGTTTTATCCTTTTTAAACTGGTATTAATTAAACTAGCCAGCTGCCACAGTTGATGCATTTAGTAGAGTCTGATCTAATACAGGTACAGAATATTTCCACTGTCACAACAACCTATTTCCTTTTCTCTGGAGCTTTGCAATTGTCTATATTCAGCAGAGTTTCTCTTCCTGAGGACTATCCTACTTTTGCTGCTTTAGCTTCTCTTCCTCTACATTGTGAGTTCTATCACAATCACACTACTTAAATGAAGTTGCCCTCGATGTTCTGCAATGGAATAGTGTCATTTTTTATGTATCTTCCCCAGACCTCAGTTCCTTAACATCCACAGAGAGAGGTAAATAATGAACATTTGCTCAGGTCCTTTCAATGGCCATGAAAATCAGAAACAAACATTACTTGACTGAGTGAAACAGGAACTTGACATCAACTGCCTGACAATGAATTCCATCCTTTGTCTCTCTGAGACACAGCAACTTTCAGGACTTTAAAAAGTCAAGGCACAGTTACAGTGTGCACCCAGGACCACTGTGTACAGTATTCATGAAGGCAGCCTGCAATTATGAGCAGAAAAATGAAGTAATGTGGAATAGGGCCCCAACTGGCAAATTGAGAAAGATGCGTTGTGACTCATCTAGTCCTGGCTGAGAGGCCTGGTTCAGTCATGGGTCTGACAAGAATAATTTATCTGATGAAGGTAAAAAATAAGAGAAGTCTGGCCCTGAATTAAAAGCCCAAACAAAGGGACTCTGCAGCTAAGCTGAATTAGGATTAAAATGAGCCTGATCTTTACTGAGCTTTAAACATGGTCCCTGTATTTTTGTTATTCAGAACACTGCTAGAGAAGGTGAATTCCCTAATTCAGACCACAGAAGATGCTTAGGACCTGTTCAACAGTTACAGAAGATCCTGAAGTTTACCTTAGGCCAAGAGAAAGCCAGTAAGTGAATGTCTGAGGAAGCCTGTTAAAAATTGGAAAACAGCTGCCAGGGGAGAAAAAAAAAAAAAAAAAAAAAGACTCATTTGCAACACTGATTCACCTTCCATTCTTTCTTTTTTAACTAGCAACAACCAAAAGTTTGCTGGCCAGCACTTCACGGTGTTCATTTACCAACAGTGGGGTAGATAAATCCCATGGAGTATAGAGCCTTAGAAGATTCTGGTATTTATAAAAAACATCCTTCACTTGATCTTCCAGATTTAAAGCTTTGTAGTAGATCCTAACTGGGAGATTGCCCATGTCTGTTTCTTCTTCATCATCATGCATATGCTTTGAGCTTCATTTTAGACATCAGAGCACAATATACTTCCTTGCTTTTACCCTGCCTGTCCTTCCTGAACAATCTGTATCCTTTATATTAATATTCCAGCCATATGAATTCTCCCACCATGTCTCTGTTCTGCCATTTCAGCTATAATCATGATAATTATTAACTTTTTCAGGTTTTCATGTTTAGTCTTTATACTTTTTCCATTGGTATGAATATTAAATATACTCATGACTGACCTACAGATTTGCTTCTTGTTCTTGTTGTGACTTTATTTTGAATAAATAGCTCTCTATTACTTGTAGTCTTTTGACACTTGTGCAAGTTGGTGGTGTTTATTTTTGTGTAGAGGGTTGCGACAGTGCACCCTCTAACTCTTAGATCAAGGCCATTCTTTACAGGTAAGCAGATGACTATTCTAAGATGTTTTTCTTTTTCAGTAGGCTCAGTGTTTGCCTTGCACCTAGTGATATACAGGATATCACTAACAGTCAAGGTAAACTAATATCCTACCGGTGTCATAGGCATGGGAGGTTTCACGGTAGTCCCACCTGAGTTTCTAATCTCCATATCTGCATCCCCTATCTGCAGATCTTTTGATCTGCCCAGCATCACTTCCAGCAGTATCTTTGTGATGGAAGAGGAGGATGCAATAGAGATCAATGAGGCAGATGAGTTGCAGAAATATCTTAGTGACACTTTGACCCAGATTTCTGGGAAGCAGTATGTCTTTAGGGACAGTCAGGAGTTATTAACTCTGTACTGAAAGTGATGGGACTTATTTGCAAGCAGCTTTTTTCCCCTTTAGGTAAAGTGGCTGCCTGTCCATGAACCTCACAGTTCTTGACAGTTTTGGCTTTTATTTCATTACCACTGTGGCACTCAATCTTACTGTGGTTAGAACAGGTCTACTCTCAGTGTTAGCAGGTGGCTAGCATGGGGTCAGACACTATTTGCCTGCAAAATACACTAGATTAGACATTTCCTCCTTCACTGCTGGACAATACCTAGCTTATCTTATATCTTATCTATTTGTCTGTTTTCTTCAGCAGTGATTGTATGTATCCTGTCTTATGATAACAGATGCATCTCTGCCTGACCACTTGCAGCTCTTTTCCCTGCTTCATAAGAGATTTTACCAGCAACCACAATCCAAACCAGATGTCTTTTCCTACCCAGCCTTCTTTGGAAGAGAATGTAGGTTGCACTCCCTGCAAATCTAATGCAGGACCGGAGCCAAGGCATACAGGATCAGGTCCCCATCTGGGCACGGCATTCAGTTTCCTAATTGCTTGCACAAACCAGGATGTTATATGTATAAAGAATTACATTATTTGCTGCACTTCACCAAAGCATAGTAGAAAACCTGTAGTTTCAGGGTGGAAGGGAAAAGGGGGAGGAAGAGCAAGACAGAGGAAGCTTTAAACCATATATGTGCCTCCAGGGGATGCTTCAAGAGCCCAAGTAACTAAGTTATGGTGCACCCTGAGGTGTTAATGGGCTGCCCCAAAGCCAACAGCAACTGAAAATCCACATAATTAGGCAATGGAAACACTCCCTTCACTCTCGACATAGCCCTATGCCAGTCAGAAGAGTTTTCCTCAGTCACTGAGCAGAAGGAATGTTACCCTGCCTAGACCTATTAAACTGCTCCTTAGACCTTTGTATCTGGAGTACAGGAACTCTACAGCTCAGGTAAGAATATGTCGCTTTTTCCTGCAGAAGGCTGGCACTCTCTTTGTCAAAGATCAAATAGCCTTTTTTATCATACGACCAGAATATGGCCAACAGCCGGCCAAATTGCTGGCTGGATGGATATGTACCTACCGCCTGAGCAGCATTCTTGGCATGTGGCAGCCATGCTTTCAGTCACCTAACGGGAAGAGTCAAGATGGGCAGTTTTCTTGCCATGTGAAAACAGGAGGTGACTATTCAGCTGCCAGAGATAGGGCAGAAAACTAACGGGGGAAGAACAGGTCCTCTGCAGCTTTCACTTTGAAGTTTTATTACAGCACAACTTCCTTCTGAATATTCTGCTGGCTGCAGCAGGAGCTCCACACTTCAGCAGGCCTCTGTCAAAACTCCCTCTGATGAACATTAACGTGCAGGCTTGGAAAAAAACCTCTATACTCCAGAACACTAGGATATGCTAAATAACCTGAGACTACCCTCTGCTAAGTGTTCTGTGTGCTAGGAAATGAAGCTTTTTGTTAAAGGATTTACAGCTATTATTTGCTTTGGGTTTTGTTTGTTTACAATAAAGGAAAATAAAATGAATTTAACAAGTAGGTTTCAGATTTTTACAAGTTAAGTTGATGGTTTTTGTGCAGTGACTCTCATGATTTTACATTATAGCACCCATTTAAATTACCCTGTTAGTCCACAGTGGTGGAAAAACTGGTGAATACATATGGAACCCTTAACTTTCCTCTGTGACTATTTGAAGCATTTAGGAATCCATCAACCAGGAAAGAGAGCAGCATATTGCAAGTACCATATGGGCATTGAATGTGAACTTGTTAAAGGAAGAAAGTATAAACCATTTTTTACATTCTTCATGGCTAGTATTTTTTTCTTCAGTATATGAATTGTTTCTAACCATGTTTTGTTTTCAAATAATCATAAGCCCAGGAAAGATTCAGGTTAGTAAAAAAAAAACTTAGCAGGTTTACAGTGTTCTCCAATGATTACCTAATGCATTTGTCTAATCTGTTCTCTTGTTGTGTGAAAATACACCGAGGAAACGTGTAAATGCAGCGAATTGTTCCCAACCCTTTTATTCACCTTTCAGCATGCTAGTTCCTTCCCTTGGCATTGATATCATTATGCATTTGTCAAAGATAGACTGTCACTTTAGAGCTTCTATTATGTGCAAGATTTGGCAGCACATTTTACCCTTGGGATTTGCTTATATCCTTTGCATGTTATTGTACTGCTTTGGCATTCAGTAAATTCAGTACACCCATTTCTTTGATGTTCATTCCAGCCCCTAAATGTGGAAACAATGACTGAAATTTTGGATCAAAGCATCCCATAGATGGCAGGCAACATAATTTTGTGATAATTTACATGAACAGAAAGAAATCCCAAAGCTCAAATTTAGGCCTCTTCTACAATTTATGTACTCTAACATTCAAGAAAAAGAAAAAGACAAGGGAAAAGAAAAAGACAGAGGTCCAGCTGAATTCATACCAATGTGAAATTTCTCAATACAATTAAAAGAAAACTCTTGTTTTCAGTAGCAAATGCACATTCTCATAGAAGCATGAGAAAACAGAAGCTAAAGACTGAATTGAACAACAAGGACAATATATGCCTTGTAATTGTTCTAGAACCGAGGGGAAAAAAAATCTTCCTATTTTTATTTCTTAAGATACCATAGCCAATTTTCTTAAGACACAAATAAAATGGCCAAACAAGTTAAATGTAAACCTTCACCTATGCTTTGAAACAAAAGAAGTAAAAAGATTTATAAGAGCAAATTATTTGCAAAATTACAAATCCCATTGTTATTTGTAATGAAAACGAAATTGGTTTGCTCTAGTTGGTTTTAAAGTAGGCCCCACTGACAATGAGTTAACTTCCTCTCTCTTCATGTGCACACACAGGGGTATGTAGAGGAACTAAAATATTCATTCTCACCGGTATTTCATTTTCTGTACAATAATCAAGTCAACCTGTTATAAAACGTGTGCTCCTTTTTGCAGTGAGAGAACATGCAAGTGCTAGGACAGCTACCAGAAGAGTTGGCAATATCAGAGTCGCATGTTAACAAACAGCTTTTGATGCCTCCTGCCTAGGTGCATGAGTGTAGCGTTCTGGTGCTGCTTGTGCCCTCGGTAATCACATACTGACAGGTATGCTGAACTGCCCCAAACCCCATTTTCAAAATGGGCTTCAAGAGGTAAGATTTTTACCGCCAGATATGTGCAACAGTGCCATCCAGTGGCACTTCGGCCTGCTCACACGTATATTCCACTGGAATACAGCAAAATTACTATTTAAAATAAAACAAATAAATATTTTTTATTTTTATTTTTTTTCCTGAAAGGCAGAAAGCTGCATTCAGATTAAATGAGCATCAATGCAGTACAGCCTGAGTTGTTATAAACTCCTCTCACTTATCCAGGGGCACATTTGACAGCACAACCCCTCAGACTGCTCTTTTCAGAGTTGGGGTGCATGTGTGTGCAGGGGCCGGGCTTGCCTCATGGCAGGGAGCGAGCTGAGCTTCAGGCCTAGGAAGCGTTCAGAGTGCGCAGAACTGCCCAGCGTTCTGACCAGATTATGGCTTACCTGCAGCATGAGTTCACCTCTGAAGCAGGACTTCCCGTGACTCATCTTGGGAACAATTACAATTTAGGAATGCTAGTTTAGGACCCTAAACCATCCCTCCTTTCCCTGTATGGCACTGACTTTCAAATGATACCAACAGCTGTACTTCGTACTTAGATAGTGCTTGACTGTCACATTTAAAATTCTTCTATATAATGCTCATATGAAGATAAACACTCTCCCAACCGATATGGATGCATGTATTTCACATAGAACCATGCAGAAAAAAGTGTTATCATAACAATTCATTCGTAAAGAGCAGTAAATACCTCCCATTGCTTTATAAAAGGTCTATGATGATTCACAACAGAATCTGTGCATTTAACAGTTCTCAGCCTTGCACAATTTCCTGCTTTTGACACAACCTGCCAAAGGCCTTTAACTATTTAAATCCCATGTGATAACTCCTGGCAGATGTACCAATTATTTCAATCACTTCAAGGATGGATAAAGTAAAACATGGCAAGTTGAAACAGCTTGCCACCATCCTGTCACAAACCACTGGTACAGCCAAGGAACAGATCAAGCAGGACTGACCTTTAGTCTCTACCCAAGCTACAAGGCCATTACAGATAAAGAGGGTTGGTCTTTTTTATTCAAAATGAGAAAAAAAAATCTGAGAAACCATAGAGTGTGTTTTAGGGAAAACAAAACCAACTAACCAAACAATAAAAACAGTTAAAGTTTGAAGACTGAGGGATCATCTGCTCAGGGAAGCAATTGCATCAAACTCTTGCCTAAAACATCTATCAACGAAGCAAAACAAATCCCTATCTTCAAACACCAGATGCTCGGCAGGGCTTGAGCCAATGATCAGCACAGAAAACTTGCTCATTTAGGCCTCAGACCAGCACATCATGTTGCAGGAGTGCTGTTTTAGGCTTGTGAGCACTACTTTGGAAGTACATAGGCATAGTTATTTGCTTAATGTTATGACCACGTTCAACCATTCCTTTGAAGACGAGCGTAATGATAAATGAGCATGAATATTTTAGTGCCTTCTCTAGAGAGATCAGGCTATTTCAGAGACCAGAGTCCAGTAACGTGCTCTTTGGCACACTAGACCTGTGCATATCATCACATTCAGCCTCATCTCCCCTCCAGGGCAGGGGAAGGGCCATCTCTGCAGCCATGGAAGAACATTTTGGTACCCTCCACTTTCCTCATCTCAACCTACGTTTTCTTGCTTGAGCTCAGGCACTCCATGTGCCATCACTGGAGCAAGGCATGGCTGGGTGGGGGCCAGGACCCCATCCGCCATCAGGCAGAGGTGCTGGTTGTTTGGGAGGCCAGCCCCTTCCCACAGGGGCCTCTCCCCAGCACTACCAGGTCCTGCCACCTTGAGGAGCAAGAGACCGGCATTAGGAATCAATACTCGCATTCTCTTGAAATTTCAAAGCCCAGACATGCTTTGGTGACTTATGGTGGGGTTTTCAGTATGGTAAATAAGAAGCTCATAGCAGTCCATGTATGTTTGCTTATAACCTGCATATAACCATGTACTTTATTATATTGCCTAATCTAACATGGTATTAAATTTCTTAAGGATACCTTATACTTACAGACAAGAGTTTGATGGGATCATGCACAATAAACCTGCCTGACCAAACCAGATTTTAGAATACAAAAGAAAAAAAATAAAATGTTTTACAACTGTTCTTCCATTTTTAAATGGTCAATTGGTCATTTTTTGTATCTCAGAACATATTGGAGTGTCCACAGGAAAAATATAAATTCTATAAAATGGTAGCAGGGTTTCTGATTTACTGACAGTTGCTGGTTTGAGTTTTCACAAAAATATTTAGCTATAGGACAGTGTATTAGGTGTATTCTTAAAAGTAAATAACTGCAGCCAATAAAAGTTCAGCCTATAAAGGGTCCCATCTTCTAGGAGTTTTCTGCACTGAGAATTACTACCAGCATAATCATGGCTCCCTGCACACTAATATTTCCTCTGATACAGTATGATCAATGTTGTGGAAAAACATTTATTATATTTCTTCTAGCTACTTAAAGGCATTACTGAATTATGAGCATCGCAAAACGAATCCACTGTGCATTTTTTCTTTATGTGACGTTTTTACAATCTTCATTTTCTGCTTTGCAGCCACTGAGCTATAGCGATCACACTATGTACCCTCTTACAACTGACACAGGGGCCAGGAACTCCTTTCTGCTTTATTACATTTGAAACGCACTTCATATGACAACATTCATTCTCATTCTGCCTCGGACCCTTATTTAAAGGGAGAAGCCATTTTTTACTGGACCTGTACTTATACAGAGAAGTTATGAAAGAAATTAAAATGGGGGAAGATGGTTTAAACAGCTGTTTCAAATATGCCTAGTTAACAAAGGTGATAAGTTCTGACTCAAAAGCAAGAAAGACAGACAAGGAGGTATCAGTGCACTGAATGGTTCTTAAAATGCTAATAATTGCAGAGATGCCAGTTTATTTTGTTTTATATTACAGTGAATTACTGGGAACAGTTTTACTTCAATGGAATAAGGAATAAATGAGTACAGAAGGAATAAATGAAAGCTGAGTCAGGAGTAAGTTTCAGTTCTGCAGGATACGAACTTGCAGTGGGCAGTCCCCCTAAAGGCTACCACTCACAGCAGCTGTAGACTCATTACAACCTTGTGGTAGGAAGTCAGTTAAAATAAGATGGAAATTGTAGCAGGTTCATTGGAATTATATTTTCCTTTCGAAGAAGAAGACAGAATGTCACACTTTTGAAAACAATCCTAAGTAGTCATATGTAAATGTATTCTTCTGTACAGGGATGAAAGAATTATTCACTCTTCCTGCCTTTGTATTCAGTAAAAATTTTCATCCAAATCAAAGTATTAATAGAAAGAGAGTGTGAGGTAAGAGAGAAATGTATAATAATTTGTAGCACCAGCACCAATGATTTATGACCTAGAGCCACAGCCAACTTTATTACAAAAATGACTTCACCTACTACAGACGTATCCAGGGCTTTCTGGAGATGGTATGGGGCTAAACAGCATTAGAATATCAGAGATGTTCACACACAATTCCAGTCTCATTCTCGCTTCCCTTTGCCCTCTCACCCTTGATGCATACACATCATCTGTTGCCTCCTTTCCTGCTCCATCATCTGTTGCCTCCTTTCCTGCTCCTTGATGTAGGAAGATCACGGTACTTTTCTTTCTCTTCCTGTGGGAACTGGCCTAGGACTGCTGTTTGTCACGAGCTCTGACTGAATGGTTCCTCTCACATTTGCTTCTCCTCTTCCCTGAAGGCAGCCCAGTTCTGAGAGTGACCCCTTTAATAACCCCTACAACCTGCTAATGATGGTTGGCTATGCCCTGTAACTGATTATGTTGAACATTTGACCACCATCTCTGAAGAACCAAACAACACACCAACTAGGCATTCGTTTTTGTGAAACTATTGCACCAATTCCCAGCAACTGTTTAAATAAAGAGCTGTGCATGTTTTATGGCAATTACATCTTCACTTGCATGAATCCACGTTTCTGTCTTTAAAATGTCTAGTGACAATCCTGCTTAAGAAAAATTAAAACTCTCTAAATAGGATTAGAGACAGAATTTTGTTTCACAAATACAGCCAAAATAACGTAGTCCATATTCTAAAGATCTTTCTGGTCAGTCATGACAAAGGTTCATCTGGCATGAATGCAAGTGTCACAGAGTGCCCTTCTGGCATTCTGGGGGTCTGTAAATTATATAGGAGCTGTGTATTTAGCATGGGGTGATCAGCATCACAGTTATAAGACATGGCCTCTTCAAGTACCATAGGTTGCTTCTCTCCAAAATAATCATTGTCGTAGTGTTATACAAGAGATACAAGACTGGCTATCAGCCAGATTTCAAAGCATAAATAAGCCATGATCTCATTTATGTACAGCCTTTACAGGCGACAGTAATGTGTATGAGTGACTGCTATATTTAGGAATGACAAGATGGGCATTATTAATAGCTTAATTGACATTAATGCAATTACCCCTATCCTTATTACAGTTTGTAGAATTACACAGAAAGCATTGGCTGTGGCCTTATTTTCCCTAGAGCTACCCAAGGATACGACATTTTCTACCATGCCAAATCTAGTCTTTGACATTAGATACTTAGCTACAGAATCATTCCAGTAAATCATTATAAATGCATTATAATAAAGATGTTATGAGCTATTGGATATTAACCCCTAGCCCCTGAAGAGAGATAAATACACTGTTTGCAAGATTTCTGCTTTTATTTTGCAGTGGAAAAAGGTGGTTGCTTACAACTAAAGAATTTTAAAATGTTATGCTGATAATTAAAAAACAGACTTCACCCTCTCTGGTTGGATTAAAGGTAAACACACCCCAACATAAAAACGAACATATCCACAGAACATTAAGAAATAAAGTTTTGGTCTATCCCAACCAAGCTTCTCATTACATTTACTTTACAGACACACACTTGTCCATATTCTGTTTGCAGACACAGCTATTGTACTTGCATATGCAAATTTCTTCATTTAAACATTTAGTTGCTGTGCCTCACCTCCAGGAAGCTACTACTTTCCTTTTTCCTAAAGTGTTTCTTGCTCTTGGATTCTCTTCCATTTAGAAGTGCAAGATTTTCTACCACTCTCTGATAAAGGAGTACATCACCTATATGTCCCAAGCTCAGGAAGTCAAAATAAACGTAAATTTCAGGCTCAGGACTGCCTAATATTAAATTTTTATCAACTTTACAGGAGCCAAGGACCAATTCAGTTTCTAATACAATTTATAATAGCTTAGAGAACTAAAAACCTCATGACTATACTTCCCATACATTGGTTATACCAAAGTAATATATCAGAGTATTTAGGGCCACTGTGCTAGGTACTGTACAAAATAATGGTCCATTGCATCCTTCCCAAAGAAACTGCATTGCAATAGAGGTGAAGTAAACTCTAAGGAGTACAGGTCGGTCATTATGAAAACAAACAACAACAACAACAAAATTAGCACAGAATATCTGCAACCAAACTGGGATCACAAAATTAATTTTCAAACCAAATACAAAGCTTTTTTATCAAAATGTTTTAAAGTGAATGCCCGTACAGTTTCATGGCTTTGCTGGGTTTCATTTTCTCTAGTTCATTTAACCCATTTGATCTGGGATTTTGTCTGATTAAATCTAAAATCCATGGTAATAAATACTGTAATATGTAATTATTATTTATACACATATGAGTACTCATATCTATGTTGGCATGTTGGAATGCACATGTGTAGAGTACAGCTATATTCTTTTCCCTTTCCTACTTACTACCTCCTGACAGTAACCTGTGGGCACATAGATTATAAACTTTTAAAAGTCATATACCACTGCAGTGCATTCCATTTTTAGTGAGTCTTTCTTGGAGGTGACTGGGAATAAATTTAACTTGAACTAGTGTCTGAAAGAGATCTGTCTCCAGTATTACTGACTGCTCAGCTATGCTAGTTTGTCAGTTTTCAGGGCAGAGTGCATGTGCCTTATCTGTCCTGTCTCTGCTCCTGATCGCAGCTCAGACTCAGAGAGCAACGCCCATAATAATTAAATTAATTAAAAATGAAGCTTTAGCACCAACCAGGCACTCTTATCTTGTAAAGTCTTAAGTCAGGTACTTCATTATACTTTAGCTCTTCCAAAACAAACGCAGACCTGGCATGAAAATACTTCCTGGGAAGGTTCCTCTATTCTAAAGTGAAACTCTAAAAATGAGACTATAGGATATAGATCAGAGTTTTAATGTAGCTCTCTCTGAGTTTGCATTCCATACTCCTTAGTTTAAGTCACAATACCAAGTCCAAAACAAGCCTGAAGACCTATCAAAAAGATCCTCTGGCCCAGTAAGAGGTGTGAGGCAATGCTGGGAGAGTTGAAATTCTATGACCTATAGAAATAAACAGAAGATCTAATGGCCCTTTTGAGCCTTAAAATCTCTCTGTTTATATAAATCGTATGCACAGGAGTCTTTAGAGAAGAGCAGATTTAAGTCTGTGTTACTTTATTATTTCGCATCGCTGAACAGGAAAAGAAAAGACAAAAGTAGTACTACTTAGGTACTATCCTAATTAGCTGAGTCCAACATCATCATGAAACTCCATCCTCCTCTCAGAGGAGAGAACGGGAGCTTCTGCAGCATGCAGAGACTGCAATAACAGCTTTGGAGCAGCCTGCACTCCCCTACACTGACCAGTTTGTAAGCTGGATGTCAGAGAATTTTAAATTCTGGCTCAATTCATTGAATTCAAGCCTGGCTTTGGAAGATAGCTCTGGTATTAAGAAGGTGTAATGTGGCTCAGAAGACATGGATACGTTTCCTGGCTCCACTTCAGATTTCCTGTGCAATGGACAGTTTATGGAACTCTTTCTATAAGCAACTTGGCTTAAAGAGACAGGTTTCTTCAGTCTTTGCCCAGATGACCTGTTGGCTCAGCTTCACAGTCCCTTTCGGAATAAGCTGCAGCAGCTAAAGAAATTACTACTCTGTAGAAATTATTGAAACTACAACCCACCCACTCTCTGGAGAACGTGTGGAGCCCATAACAGAGGCACAGAGGGGTGTTGTGTAAACTTCCCAGCTGCTGCAATTCATGGCCTCACATATTAATATAAATAATTTAAAAAACAATTAATTGAAGCAAATATACCAGCTTGTGAACAATGGCAAATGAAGACTTTGATTCACAGCCCTACTTGGACTTGGCTGCAGCCCTGGAAGAAGTTACTGCCCCTCTTTGGCAGTCACACAGCCCCTGCAGCTAGAGCAGTGAAAGATGACCAGCCTGTAATCCAATTCTGGTTTTCAGGCTATAATCTAATACTGACTTTAAGCCAACAACAGAGTTGTCATTACCAAACATCTGTGCAGTGAGTAACCAAACGTTCCAGATAAAAGTGAAACCTGACAGAGGTAAAAAGAGAAAGAGAAAGAATATACCCACTAAATGGTTGGTTATATTTTAATACGATCTTGATGGCACCTTTTCCAGAAGAGAGAAATGAGGGAAGTAACAGCCTCAAAGCTTGCCATCTCACCTGAGTATCTGTTACCAACAGTCAAAGACAAGCAAATCCCACAACATACATCTGATGGACTTCTGACAACAGCTGCATGGTCATGGTAAAGCAGACCCACAAGTCAAAGCCAAGAGTGAAAAAAATATTGTACACTACCTCTAGATTTAGGCAAAAGTTTGTCAAAGAAATCCAAGCCTTGTTGTTGTGGAAATGATTCTGTTAGGCTCAGCTTTGAAAACAGAAGCCTGGGAAGGGACAGAGGAAATTCCTTTTCTGTTAGCTACTGTTATGAAAATAATGAGCATCCTTTTCCAGCTCCTAGGATACAGGTCAATTCCCTGACCATTACATTAGGAAACACATTCAGACTTCTGAAGAATTTTCAAGCTCCCATCATCCACTTGTCTATCTATGCTGGAAGTTCCTTGATTGCAGGCTCTCTTCTACTCCTGCTTTTGCTAATATTATGTAGTCTCAGTCCTGACTGAGGCTTTTCAGTCTTAACATCATAAGAATACTAACGTAACATACTCCTTTGGATATTAAAGGATAAAGTTTACTATGTGTTTTCCATAAGGCTGAACCTTTGCACAAATTGGAAGCATTGTCAGTATTTACTGAATCAAAATTATTGTTTTATAAAATAAGTTAAATGAGAAGTGATGCAGAGGGAAGGTGGTTACTTCTGACCACTATTTTTTGTTGATTACATCAACTCCAGTTTTACCACTGTTCCTTGCATTTTGTGTGTGTTCCACACAAAAGCATTGATCATATCCAGCTCTATGAAATGACACCCTGATGCTGCATCAGGCTTTTCTGGCAAACAAAGTGACTTTCATACAAGCTCCCTTTCTACTAAAAAAGTAAAACATTTTCTGTAGTTATTAATGGTCCATTCTTGTGACTATCCATGTGTGAAGGGCATTTGCCTCACATCTTTAATAGCAAATAATTAATGAGGTGTTGGAAATTAACAACAATTAACAATGCCTGGGAACAACAGCAGAAGGTGTTTGATCCCTTCTAGATGAAGTTGAGAAAATTTGTTTCTCAGGAAATGGTTTGTGCCTGCAAGGAGGGAGAGATGGAGGGGAATTTCTAATATGATCCTCCTTCTACTTTACCTTGCTGAAAGTCATTGAAGTGACTTGTCAAGTTGAAAAGCAAACAGGAAGCCTGAGTCTCTGTGGAT
The DNA here is from genome assembly GCF_009769625.2 of Cygnus olor. Lineage (NCBI taxonomy): Eukaryota > Metazoa > Chordata > Aves > Anseriformes > Anatidae > Cygnus > Cygnus olor. The sequence goes on along the minus strand of NC_049174.1, from coordinate 17,074,974 downwards.
ACAGGATCAATTCCAGCTTCCAGAGGGTCTTTGAACCTTCAGTTCATAGTCTTCAAGAAGACACATCAGAACTTTCTAAATGGGGTCATAATTCAGAACTGTATTATTGTTTTGAAAGCCCAAACCTTCTGCAGTCATTTCTTAGTAAAACCAGTATGTTGGTATTTTACATGCAATTATTCCTGATTATATCATGGTTGCAGAATGTTTGCATGCATTCAGAAAGAATGTTACGCTCATGGAAGATGTCAAGCTGTAGCTCAGGGAATTCTGCAAGAAATTCTGGGAAGTATCACTGCATGCTTGATTTGTCCTTCTGGTCTTCCTCAGGCACGGACAAGATACTGGGCAAAACAGACCCTTGATCTAATGTAGTACAGACAGTCTTTTCCTCTTACATTATACACACATAAATCACACTAATAAACGTGCTAAATAGTCATAAGCACACATAGGAAGAACAGGACTGCTCCCCTCTAAGAGATATATTTTTCATCTTCCACAGAAATGAAAAGCTGAAGAAGAAATTCAGCTTTGTTTTTCCCAAGCTGCTCATGATCTACTTAGTGCAGTATACAGGAGCAAAGGAACTCTAAGATTAGCAGTCAAGTCCCCAGTCCAACTCCCCATCACAGTCTTGTGGAAAGATCTACTATAATTGACCTGAAGAACATAACTTTGAGTCTGTTTACTCTCCCTGTAAATTTGGACAAGCAACTGCAGAAACAGATAGGGATGACCTTTTCCCATATTAGAGAGCAATGGAAGTTTAGAAATTTGTCAGGAACCTGATCAAAATGAGCAAAGTTTCTTGAACTGTCCACCTTGGAATCCTTTGCTTTCAGCTCATGGAATGTATTTTCAAGTGTTGCCCAAGGCCCAAGAACTATCTAAAGCATACAATGAGAAAACAGATGGAGGAAAAATACTTTCTCTTGAATAAATATAAGAAAGGTACTAACATGCAATCTCTTTATTTAACTGTGAAATTGGGAGTGTTTTATTCCTAAACTTGCAAATACACAGTAGAACTAAAGGGTAGCATTACATCAAACTCCCATCTCCTTGGCCCAGGTGAATGGAAAACATTTGGGTAAATAATATTCTAGGTGTAAAACATCAGTGTTCTCCTAGGATGCGTTCAGTAAATGCTCCCAATTTACAAAAGAATTATCTGTGAATTGTCCATGAATTTCCATATCCTCAAAATGTGCTGTTGCAATTGCATTTCTATACGCAATGCGGAATTTTAGAAAGCACAAGGAGAAATGATATTTCTTTTTGTGAATGTTTAAGGTTAGAGGTTTAAGACACTGACTCCATAAGTTGTTTTTCTGTTCACTTTCTCTTCACTGTGATGCAAAATCAGAACGGATAACATGCTAATTCCATATGCAGGAAATTTAACAGAATGTCCATCAATGCTGTTCAGCCTTTGTATTCACACCCTGGAGGTGATTTCTTGTACCTCTGTGTGGATCTCAGGATCAGTAAAAGTTAATGTGTATACATATCATTTCTAAGTATTATTCTTGCAACTTTCTATTTAAACACGGCATTACTTGGTAGTACAATTTATTACCTATATTACATACTGATGGAAAAATCTTAAAGAATTGTAACAATGCAAATGCTGTAGTGTGATAAAAAACATACACATAGAATGCATATCCTAAATTATATTAAATTAAAAAACAGCAACAACAACAACAACAAAACATGTATGTTGGACTCAGTAAAAGAATAGCATAAATCCAAGCCACATAACGTGGATGTTACTCCATCCTTTTTCTCCAGAGCCACATCACAGGAAAACACAAAATTAAGAAAAGTGTAACAGAATATAAAATTCAGAGAATAGATCTGCAACCATACAGTCCCAGGAGCCTTGTCTGTAATGAACAAGATGGGGAAAGACTGGAGAATGTTTACAGAGATAAAGCAGATGCACAGAACTTCAGAGGCTTCCATGTAAGGTTAAGCCTCCACTTTTCAGGTCAACTGCTGTAGACAAATTTGTCATCCAGTGCATAGTGATAGGAGCTCTATTTCATTTATATGTACAAGCAGGGGTCAAACACCGTACGCCCAAACTGATAGCAGACAGTTTCATCTGAGAGAACCAGGTAGAGAAGGAATGCACTTCAACTGTTTTTAACATCCCATTGGCTTTATTTGTACTTCTAGGCATGACAGCATGCATGGTATTTATTGCTTAAAAGAATTTCCGTCTGTAAGTTTATCGTCTTGTAAAACTCAGTGAGAAAATTACTTAAATATACCAAATCCGGGTTACAATAAGGCAGATAGATTTTATTTTCACTTTGTACACCAGAAAAACTACTAGCATGTTGCTATTTAAAGATGTAATTATTAGAGCTCCAGTGTGTTTCAAGACAGGCATACTGCTCCAGTTCAGTGGGTCCAGCTAGTATTTCACTGTCTCCAAGGCAGATGTCTGTGGAATATGAAGAGGGAAAAATACTTCCCTCTCATATTCTCCTGTTTCCTGCTATTCTCAGCCTGGGGACAATCAGAGGTGGTTCTTATGCATTTACTAACCAACAATGCACCTCTCTCCCATGAACCACTCCACCCTCTTTTTTAGCCACTGTAAACTCTAAGTATCTACTACGTGCTCTGGCAAAAATTTCCAAAGATATGACATCCATTGCAAAAAGGACACCACTGTCCTTTGGTTTGCCTTGACTCTGGCTCCTAGTAGTTCAATTTGATGCTCCCAATTGTTCTGTTGGAAGACTTGGGGCATATTGAACAAAACAGCTCATGAGAACCCATGAAATCAAAGTACTGATAAAAGGCATATTAAAGCCTGTGTAGCCATTATTGCAGCTACAGATTAAGGTGCACAAGATAGACATTACTTGAGTCACATAAAAAGGTTTATGGTTTAAGAGCTACCTCAAAATTTTATACTGTAGCATACTATTAGTAATCTATTATCCTATTAATTTTATAGTTTTCTTAGTTGTTTCATACAAAGCCTGACTGTGCAATCCTCCTTCTGGCAGTACTTCCACTGACTCCAAGTACTGCAGAATTGGGATGCAAGTTGTTAACCCCAAATATTTCACTAAACCAGTGTACTTGTGTGTGTGTGTGTGTGTGTGCAGGATACCAAGCCATATGAGGCTGTCAGCATAAGCTGACATGCTGATACTGGGCTGAATTGAATGGTCAGAAAGAGCTGTCGCTATAGGCTTAGCCTGTCATCAGCTTATTGCTATGTACTATGGCTTTAGTTTTTAAATAGAACACTAAAAAACATCTGATAGATCTAGATATACAGCAGAAAAGACCATATATATGGAGAGTACACTAATTTAAACATATAAATATTGTAACACTGTGGAAGCAAATGCAAAGATTGTAAATATAGACCTTAAATTTATAGAATCTTCCCTTTCTTTCCATGGGCATCCAAAGCATCTATTTCCAGAGCAAGCATCCATAGCAACCTCCACCAGAACCACTAGAACCACTAGAGAGAAATACAGTTCAGCATGCCTAACTGCCTTAAAACCTTAGTGCTGCACAGACCTTGGATGTAGATGCTTCACAGGGAAGGCTCTGGCACTACTTACATGGTGAAATCATATAGGTAGCATGTGACAAATATGTAAAAATCATCTATAATTTACAAGTTAAATTAAAAAGTTATTTGGATATTAAAGTGGTGAGTGAATAGAAAACAAAATATCTTCCCATCCTAGTTGTACAGAGTGGAAATAAGGGAAGTCAAGAAGCCATTACAAAAATACAAACGATAGCACACTACTAGTGACAGTCCTAATGACAAATTTATAAACCATTATTGATTACTTTGCAAATCTACTAAAAGGAGGATGAGTCAAACAGTAATAAAATAATAGGTCTAAGAATCTGCTTTTTAAGATGGTTAAAGTTATAATCCTAAGTCTACACTAAGTTCCCAAGTGGTATTATTTACAGATTCTCATTTCAGATATTAAAAAACAAAACAAAACAAAACAAAAAAAAACACCACAACACAGCTTGCCATAAACTTTTATATTAAACAGAATCACATTCTCAGGTATACATTTGGCCAGTAGAGCAGTTGATAACTACACATCTTCTACCTTCTTCAGCAAGGGGTTCAGCAACCTTTCAACCACTCAGCTGAATCCTAATCAGCAAGGGAAGAAGCTAAGTTAAGCGAGAAGAACACTAACACAGTTTGGGCCTCCATCCCATAAATTGTATGACTTACTGCAGGCCTAAACACCTGGCACACAAAACAAACTTTAAATCAAGTATAAAAGAAAATCTGCTGAGGACTTGATTGAAACCTGACTTAATAGAAACATGACGGAAAATTGAAAGCACTAGTGGTATTACATAGAATTCTGATACATATGACATACCAGCCAGCTCTTCTCCATACAGCTCCTCAGTTCTGGCATTCTCACTTCTTTAGCTTCTATTAAAGTGTTGGTATTTTTTCTGAGAACTAATCAACATGTATTTCTCTTAACCGATCTAATTAAATTTTACAGGGAAATGCAGTCATTTGAGTACTAAAACAATCTTGTTAACTCCAGATATTTTCTTTCTCAATGTATGCCACTAAATTCAGCAACATGTCAATAAGTTCTTACAAATATATCGGTTTAGTTTTTGCATTATATTAGTAAATATATATGACATTTCATTCATGGAAATATCTAGAGACTGTAGTAAGGAAATTAATGCAGTATTCTTAACCTGAGTTCAAAATTTGTGATTTAGGAATTTTGTACATTTTCCACAATTCAATGGATACCTAAATTTTCCTTTAAACATTTTACATTTAATCCTCAATCTACTGCTCCATTCAGTAGAAGAGCTCTCTTTATTACTGAAAAGTAGTAGTTTGCTTTCTGAATGTAATCGTGTTATAAATATTGTCACAACCCTTCCAAGAGAAAGCCGTTTTACTAATATTTCATATTGGAATAGAATTGGACAGGTTTGTAAAATGTAGAGTTTCTAAGTAGTAACTCCAAGTTCTACTAAGCAAAGATAAAAACAAACACTGGCTCAATAAATGTCAGCTTTATCCAAAAATATAGGTTCAAAAAAGCATGTAAATGTGAAGTCAAAATTGTTTCTGAAATTTTGTTAATAAAAAGGTCAATGCAAAATTATAAAACCTAAAGTCAACAGTAATGTAAACCAGACGCATAAAATTAGACTGATGGCCAAATTTTGAGCTAGATTTTGTCTCCAATACATATTGACAGCATATTGACAGCATATTGACATATTGACAGTTTATTCAAATTTATACTGGAATCTGGAAAAAAAAAGTCCACATAGAGCTGTAATGTGGTGAGGTACTCAGACACCATGTGCAGTTTTTATATTTCTCTGCTTCTTGATCAGGAAATACTGTATCCAGTACTGAAGAACTGAGTAAATACAAAACTTAAGATAACCTAGCAGTACATTCAGAGGCACACCATGTTCTCACGCCACGGCAGTTCTTAACTAATTTATTCCTGTGTTATGCAAGAGATCGTAACAGCAAAAAATACCTGTGCCATAAGAGTTATCCTAGACCCACCACTAGATTAATAGTTAAACTCCAGGTCATGATTCCTGTACTAGATTGTCACTGAAGTTAGCCTGCAAATCCTGTAAAGATTTTCACTGAAGTTAGCAGCACCTTCTTGACAATCTACTAAATACTAGATAGGGCTTGCACTCTCAACAAGTCTGAGAAACATTAATTGACTTTACTTCTTAAGAAGGGGTGACAAGAAGGGGATCTGTGTGTCAAGACCCTCATAGCATCTATGCTGGGGTGTTAAAGAATATTCTAAGCAATATGGAGGATGTTTTCAAGAGAGTGAGAACAAAGTACATTAATTCCCCATGAATAGGAGTTCTCCTTGACCAATGAACTGATTAGACAACAGAAATGAGACAGCATGCTTGCAGTTATTAATCAGAAATTAGCAACTTTGTGTGTCTTCCCTGCCTCCCATTACCTATAGGTAAAGATAATTTTTGCAATTGTAGTGTTGTCTTCCTTCTGAGTTATCTTCACTGCATCCTACATTATGCAATGTGATTTGCTTTATATTACAGAAGACCATGCAATTGGATCAGTCAACACTGGAAAAGATAGCTGAGGGATATGGCATTTTCCAATCCTCTCCTTTAAATGGAAAAAGAAGTCTGCAAGAGGGAGAGAAACAAGTTAGGTCTCTCTTTTCAATGTAATTTACAATACTTTCTTATCACTAATATCAATTGAGATATTTATTCTAATTTATGGACACCTGCTTGACATCAACAGAACTGACACACCCCTCCAATTACTTTTCTTATACAATGGCATATTTATTTCACTAAGATGAGATGAGGCTTTTCTAATTTCCTGCATAACCACCCCCAAGCTCTCTGTATATCTCCCATTAAATTGTGAACAGGCTTCACACATATTTTTAAATGTTTGAAAACGGCAGGCAGAACTTTTTGATGTTTCAGAACATGTTCAGTCCCAGTGTCTCAATATTGTTTGCTTGCTAACTCCACAAGCTTATGTCATCCATATGAATGGAATTTAGGCTTTTGCGAAAGTTTACCATATCATTAACATCTGCCTAAAGTGCTGTAGTCAGAGGTCTTTCCTTCTAATGTCAATGCCACTTTGAAAATAAAGTTGCAGGATTCCTCCTAGTCTTGGAACATATTTAGAAGTTAATGTCTTATTTTCTATGATTAGTCCATAACAATGTCAAGTGTGAAATTTAAATTAATGAGCACTTCACTTATTGAAATGACTTCAGCAATTTTGCTGCTTTCATTGATTTCTATTTACTTTGGCAACCACAAACATGAAGAACATATTTCTAGATGTGACTAAACAGACTAATAATATTCTAGTATAGATGCACCTAGTGATCGAACTTTACACTTAATTCTAATATTATTTTGAAAAATTAGCATAATAGGAGAAATATATTATTTATAAACTACTGTTTGTTTCCTGCATTTCAGACAGTGTCACCTTTACATTATTTTCTTCCCACTCTCTCCACACAAAGGAATTGGCCTACACTACTGAAACACAGTCGTGAATATGGTATCAACATTACCCTTCCATAGAATCAATTTAAATTTGAACTAATATATTCATCATCCAGTAAATACCATCTCAGCAGCTGTAGCTAACCTTCAGGGCATTTTAGCCTGCTGATAGAGGCCAATTCAAAGGAATAAGCTGTATCTGATTCATAAGAGCTAAAGAAATATGTGAAAAACCTTTTCTTCCTCTTTGCTCTTCCCCACACATCAAACAGTCATTTACATTATTTGTTAAAAATTTTAAAACACTTGCATTTCTTGCTAGTACCTAAGGGAGTGCTAATCAGAAAAAAAAAAAAAAAAAAGCAGACAGGGTATTTGCTCAGAAGAGAAAGCCAAGGCCATGAATTTTCTTCATATAGGCGAGAGAGAAAGAGAAGAAAAGCGGAAAAGAGAAAGAAAGTCTCCCCAAAGGCTACTCAGTATGTGTGTAATGCAGCAGGCTGTTCAGAGACAGCTTTGCGCCTGCTGGAACTCTCCACACCCTCCTAGATTTAGCCTTGCCCTTCTCAAAAGTAAAGGTGCACATATATAACATAGCACAGCTAAATCCACAGCTATTACAGCTACAATGTGATGCAAAGGAAAAAAAAAAAAGTAACTAAAGATGGAATCTGACCTTCAAACAACAGAATAACAGCCAAAACCCAAAACAAATCCTCACTCTGTGAAATGGTTGTTCTTCGCAAACACGGATTAAAAATAAATAAATAAATAAAAAGGATTAATACAGTAAAAGAATATGTGAAAGGTTGAACTTTTTTTTTTGTTGTTAATTTAAAGACAGATTCTGCAGACCATTAAATTTCCCTGAGCAGATGTAGTTACACAGATCTTTGCAAAATCAGTTATTTGGGTTCTCATGTATTCAGTGTATTTGTTTACTAATACAGAAACTTGGATAATGACCAGAGTGTCTGTGACTGTAAGCTCAAAGCCACTTGCTCCTGTAGAATTGCATGACGCATGAGATTATGAATTCTTTCATACATGGAAGATTATGTTAGCACAGTGTTACCTGCTCCATTTTAAGTTTGAAGGTTAGCTGATCTTTTTTCTTTTGCTTCAATTTTGCAGCAAGACCTATAGGATGTGACAAAATAGTTTTTTGCATCTACTACCAGGCTGGAAATAGAGTCATAAAACTATGATGCTAATCCATATAAATGTATCTAAAGATTTATTTAGATCTCTTTAGATAAAAAGATTTCTATTACTTAAGGAAAACCCACTTTTCCAGCTAGTGCTCCAGCATGGTGTAAACAGCAAATCACCAAAAAAGAGACTTCTTTATTTGATGACACTGACAAAAGGAGATTCAGATTGCAGAACATTCTTGTAGGGAACATAGATGGAAATCAGAAGAGCACCAAACTATGGGTCAAAATGAACCAGTGAGCAACAAGCTCACAAGGAAGGACAAGCAGTAGATACTGTGACTGAGGAGGAAAGCTGCATCCTCAGGGGAATATGTGAGAGAACTCTAGCCTAGACCTGAAAACATTCAAAAGTGATGAAAAAGTTCCTGCATCACATAACGGCAAATTCTGACATTGAACTGGTATAATCTCCGATTTCTAAAGAATTTTACTTATTTTCTGTTGTACAAAAAAGTTTATTTTAATTATCATGTAGTGCTGAGGAGGAATACTTGTGAAATGGGAACTTTAGAGTATGTGCGCTTCTACAACAGGAAGTCCAGGGGAATGAGAGGGCAAATTAAATAAGGAAAAGAAAGAGGAGCCCAGCCAAACATTGCCACCTAAGAAATGCCTACGGGGAAGCTTGACCATGAAACGTGGCAGCTGTGAAAACAGGAGGGTCTCAACCTTCAACATTTTTGTATCTCAGCCTCTCTTCTGTGCTTCTTTAATTTCTATCAGTTTAGTAGATAAAATCCTTCATTTTTGTAAAGGACCAAATTTGAAATACTTCTTATTTAAATTCCCAAATGACTCTCCTTTCCTGAGACCCAACTTGTGATACAAATCCCTCACTTATTCGCAGGTTGAGTCAGCAGCATGATACTAGTTTATGAGAAGCTTTAGTACAGTTAATAACTTACCTTTTGAAATGGTATACTTAAGAACAAAAAAGCCTTTCATTGCTTTGGAAAGGATTGTTCAAATAGGTATGACAGCACACAAAGCACGATGTACTCTTATGAGAATAGGTGGCAGCACCTTTCTGGCTACAAAAAGAATCTTAGAGCACGTGACAGAGATATAACAAGAATTTTTCTAACAAGCATCTTGTGCCTGCACATCTGCAACTGTTCCTGCTTCCTTCTCTGCAACCACTACTATACATGGCTGTTTCTGCTGAAATTAGAAAAGCATAGGAATCAATTGTACATCGTGGCAGCATCTTATGCTGACCAAGCAATTACATAGATGAAAAGCAGTAGTCTCTGGAGCCTTTTATTTATTCAAAGATCTCCAAAGCTCCAAGTACAAAGCTTTGAAAAGTGAAATTTTCATGGTGTCTGGGAATTTATTTCTTGATATTTACCTATTAAAGACATTCTAAGGCTCTAAAAAAAATCTGAATTAATGTGCCTACACCATGGCCTTTTTAATTTAGGAAAAAGAAGGACATATCTGAACCTACAAAGAAGATCAAGAGGCTTGTACACCAAATTCAGTCTTTAAAGCTGAGATTTGAGAAGGTTGTAGCAAAATAGTTTTATGCAGGAAGACACAAGTTCTTAAATCAGCTTTTAAGGAACAATTCTGGAATCTTCTTTTATAGACAGTGTCATCAAAACAAAGGCCAGATTCAACTCTAATTTTTAATTAATTTCTGCTACAAAGGTAACACTATTTTTCTGTCATTGATCTCCCGGGTCAATATTAGAACAGCCTTAAAAGCACTCATTTACTTGATTAAAAAAGCAAGAAAAATCAGCCATGTGGTTTAATGGAGGAATGCTTTTCCTTTATGTAACACATACACTTTTCAAATGAACAAGTCATGTCATCAGAAATAGGTGTCATGACAAGACTAGAAGTGGTTTCTGCAACCAGCAGAGTGCCCAACTGTATAACTAACCAGCATAACTTTGAGGCAAGCACTCATTTTCAAGCAATTTTTGGAAAGAGCAATTTTTGGTTATTTCATATGTGAGGATTTGGAAAACAGAACTGCTTTAAAGAAGATAGGTAAACTGGCTGCAATGTCATTTTACAGGCATAGAGGTCAGACCAGTCCCCAGTTACAGAAGTCTGAAGTATCTAAAACCGTGATATCTATGGCTTGCTGGGTCTTGCTGCTTTACCAAGATCTGACAAAAGCCACCAGAAGAGCTGTACAGTTTAATGAGAACAGTGGGTGAAACAAAATTTCCTAAATTTGATTCTTATATTATATTTGATAATGAAGCCAAGTATGTTGCCCAAAATACCATGATGTCAGCTTCACCCCTACTACTGTCTCCAATACTCAACTTTGGGTTTTATGACAAGGTAACAGTGAGATTATTGTATAATGAGAAGAATATTTAGGCAGGCAAAGGCTCTACTGATGAATTATGAAGAATCTCATGACTAGCTGCATGCTGAAAACACGAAGTAAAGAAAGGACTGCTGCAGGGGCAAAATTATTCCTATAACTGTGCAGCAGTGCTCTACAGCTATACTGGAAGGAACCAGTAGTTCCTGGAAAAGAATGTTGTTGTGAGGTGTTGTGTGAGCTAACCTAGCATGATGAAAACACTGCTAAAATAGAAGTTAAGGCTTTTCAGGTTCTCAGGAGATCTTAGTGCTGGTTTTAATGAGCTATCCTGTGAAGTCAATCCATCAGAATCCTAGTGACCAAAGAACAACCTTCACTAGGTCCTTTCTGTGCTCTCTGACCCTGTGATAGTCATTATGGCTAAACATTAAGAGTAAACACAGAAGAATTTTGAGAGCACCAAGACAGATAGCATTGGACTATAAGTATTTAGTATTTTTTACCTTACACCGTCAAACTTAAGAATCTGCAATTTGTTGAAATACAGGGAGTAGATACTGCAACTGCACAAGGTTAAAATGATGATTTGGTACTAAAAAGGTATTAGTCCACCATTATTTTCATTGTGCTGCTTATTTCAAAATACATACATTGATTGCTGTCATTAAATAGTTGTTTTGCCCCACACAATGCAGTGTTTTGCATATTTGCTGATGTTTCCCCAAAAGCACTGGGGGAATGAATCATTACTGAAACAATTTACTTTCAGTTAGTGCATGAATGCCTTCCCATGATGCTTTGATGCTTTGTTTGTCCTCCTATAAAAATTATTTATGACCCAAGTGTGATCTTTTAAATCAGAATACTTATTCAGAAATCAAAGCTCCGGCATGTTAACGCAAGTAGAAGCCCTGACTAATTTTTCAAAGCCACGTTGAATATTCAAAAGCTAGAACTGAAGGAAAGGAGTTAACATTAATTAATATTTGAAGCAGTAAAATAAAAGCAACAGTGAAGCTAATTTTGCAGGACAATTAATCATGAGCCTTGCTAATTACACATGGGATTTTGCAAATGATTTTTTTCTCAGGTAGCAGAGTAAAAATGATAATCCACTACCCATCAAAATCATTGGCTCCTCACCAATGTCCCCAGCAAGAGCAATTAGCGGGAACAGCAAAGCCCTAGTAATTGCATGTCAAGAGAGGAGAATGTTAGAATTTTAATTGCTCCAAATAAAGACCACTTGCTCATACATACACCTGACTGTCTAAAACTCGTCTGCAAGCCAGAGCAAGTATGCAACCACTTCCAGGTGTCTGCACAGAAATAACTTTGTGGGAGAAGCACTCTAAGCAGCACATGCAGTTTCTGGAAGAAAATATCAATATGCACTTATATTCTGAACTGCAGTGTCATCACTTGACTACAAGAACTGGGAAAAAAATATATCACCCACTTGGGAAAAATGTGCATATTCTTTATATTTGCCAAATATTTATTGCTGACATTTTTTGAAGAACTTTAACTATCTTCAGGGTGCCAAGGGCTTCAAATTTACTGAATTTTAGGATCACCAATAAAATGTTTTTAACAAGACATCTCAAGAGGGCGTAAAATAAAAAATTACCATATTCATGAGAGCAAGTCTGTAATATTGCAATGCTATAAACTGGATGTCTATAATGTGCTTGTGGCTTTCTTAATTAAAAAAAAAAAAGTCTAGTAATTAGAGACTCCAGTTCCATTTTTGCACTTTATCCCAATCACTGACACGCTACCATTACTTTTTTGTTTAATATACTTACACATGGATGCACACAATTGCAAATAATCAATAATATTTAAGTATGTGTCCAAGATCTAAATGATGATGGATATATTTAAATATTGCTTTTCAGGAAATTACTACTTTACTGGTCATGTAGTAACTTATAAAACGTATGGGTTGAAAGAAATCCTATCTTTTTTCTCATCTCTCTTCAAGGCATTTACCATTTACTCTCATTTTTAATCCAAATGACTGACCTACCTTCCAAGTACCACTGACTCCTATTGTCTTTCACTCCTCCATTTCAATGTGTATCATACTGAGGTGCTAAATCACATACTTTCTGCTGTTAGCTTTGTTAAGTGTTAAACCAAAAGTAGTAGCCTTAACTTATCTAAATATATTCTTTGCATGTTCAAAATCACTGTACATTGTTTATTACACCATGACTGCTTGAGAGAAAAAAAGCAGGTCATGCAGAGTGCTGCTTCCTTTCCTGAATTACCAGCAGATCACAGGTGTTTATCAGACTCCCGGAGGTGATTCAGGTAATAAACACCAGGATGGCAGTTTAAATGGTTAGAAGCTTTTCCATCAAATACAGTCCTTGCAGTCCTATCGTTTTGCATATATTGCTCACAAATGGCAAATTATTTATGCAGCCTCCTTAAGTGGTTCCTTATGGTTTTTACTTTATTTTTCCAAAGCAGGAACCTTTTGAAGATGTGTGTTCTCATGACAAGGCAAACTATCATTCCATCTGTAAGTCTGACTCATTTCTTAAAGCTCACTGTAGATACATAATGCAGTGACCTTGCTTTGCCCTTCTGTTTAGCTCAAATGTCTTTTCTAAGAAATCACTGATGTCAAAGCTGACGTTACTATTCTGTGCTTGCACAAAGAGACCAAGAATATACTGTATGCAGTAGAAACTGGCTTTTAAATAGGAAAAGGCTTTAAGAGATTTCTCATGAAAATAAAATGACAGTAGGCATTGACTAGTGACTGCTTCTTGAAATGCAGCTTTTAAAAAGATTTGCTGTAAATTATACTAGGATGAGGTTTTGGAAACAAGCCATTTAAACTGAGTTTATTTTTGTCTAAATTGAGCAATACCAAAGATGAATTTACCTAAGTTTATGATACTATAGAAAGTTACTGACCAAGGCATACCTCTAGCAATTGCCCATTACCTATAGGTAACTGGAATTTGTTTCATGGTGCTGAATCACCAAGCCCATATTTAATACCAAGGTTGTCATATGAAACAGCTTACTACTATGCAGATCACTTGCTGCTTCTCTTCTTGACAAACAGCTCTGCAATAATCACTTACGAACTCCTTACATGCAAAATAGATTTCAGGGAAGGATTTATGGGCGTTTATCATAATTGAGCACCAGGAAGAAAAGAGGAAAAGCCAGCACAATACGAAGTTTCTAAGAATAACCAGATCATAATCACTGCACCAGTGGTGTCGCTTCTTTGGATTTCTGTTAAAATGTTAAAAATCAGGTCCTCATTTTGTGAGATAACACTTGATTTCCATAGAAATGATATGGAGCTGAAGGTGTTAGGAAATACTCAGAATCTCCAAGATTAATCTCTGCTATTTTTCAACAGTTTTTGACAGTATAGCATTAAGCCGTAGACTAAAGATTTCGGCTGCATTATAACTGCGGGGTAAGTAACAGAGTATCACCAGTTTGATCATGGTGAGTAAGAGTAAAAAAAAAAAAAAAGATATTACTGCTTCTGTTTCTTTGCAGTATGAAAATTATCTACACGGAGACTAAGCAACTTGCCCAAGCACACACAGTAAATCTCACACAGAACCGAAGCCTGAATCCATCTACTAAAATCTCACAAATAAATGTCCTATTTTACGATCAGTACTCTTTACAGTTTAATGAAAACTTATTCAGAAGACAATATTAAATATATTTAGGAACGTCAAGTATTGTGCTATCCAATATGTAATTCAGATCAATTCCCACTCCCTTCCTGTTGTCTTCTGGAACACAGGTTTTCTAGCACTGTCTGTATTTTTGTGCCATTTCAGACTTGTCATTGTAGGAAATCTGATCTTACGTCACAGACTGAAAAACTGTATAGGACCCTTACCAATGTATGTGAAAATGAAGGATGGCAGAAAATGCCAGTAGGTAGAAAGTAGACAAGAAATATTTTCTGTGACTTCAGTTCCAGAGTTCTAGACATTCAAAGGACAAAAATTTTTAGAAAAAGGAAAGGCATTTTTACATGGCAGTTCTGTTTTAAAGGAAAAGAAACAATTTCAAAATGAACTCATATCACAGGAATGTCCCCTGTGCATTAAACTAGGGGAATTCCAACAGGTTGGCCTGCCCAGGGAATTTGTTCTTTTCTTATTATTTTGGAAGAAAAATAGGAAGAGTTTATTTCACTTCAATAAGCCATGACCTAATCAAAGACAAATAATAAATAAGCTAAGAGGTGAAATACAATTTAAGACCAAAAATATAGGTTGGATAATTGCAATGAAAAATGAAAAAATAAAAATTCTCATCTAAAATTCAGTCCTTGTGTAATCTCAGATTTCAAGAGAATTATACCACAAAGTCATACTAGAAGTTTTGTTCTACTGCATCAACCTTTCATCTTTGATAAAAACATGATATCCCAAAACACCTTAAGGAAAGCAACTTAAATAACAGGTACTGCAGATGGGTTAAATAATATACATACAGTGCAGCTGTTTTTTATCTGGCAAACAGGTGCTGGATTTTGGATTCGCTGACTAGCCACAACTTTAATGACTTTTCAATGACAGGTGAAACGGGGACCCATCGAGCCTTCCAATCACACTTGTTTAGTCATTTTGGTTTTGTTTTTGTTAAAACTTTTTGCTAAAAAGTTTCAAAGAAGACAATATCAAAGAAGATATAATAAAAGAGTATATCACAACACCCTTCCTCAGAATATATTACTCTGAAGTAGAAAACTGGCAGTTAATTAGCCAGAAACTAACTTGCTTAGATACTGGAGAAAAATAAAGCAGGTGATGTGTCAGAGGAATTTTTAAATATTTCAAAATGAAGCATTAAAACATATGAAGTTCTGCACATCAGAGAAAGTACTTTAAACTTCTAGCCAAGAGTCTGGTCCCACATATTCAAATACAAAAGATGTCTTAGCTTCAAAGATATGAGGTTCTCTCTCATGTTTAGGGGAATAACAATGCATTGTGATTCCTGCCTCTGCCCACAGGCTTCTCTTGTTCTTCTAACTCTATCCTATAAACTCTGCAGCGTTTTATAGAGCCATATTTTTTAAGTGCTTCAGGGTGTGAGGGTTTGGGGGCTTTTTGTCTGCAGAATAGTTCTGACACACACCCACAGTGATTACTACATGGAGCATGAGTGCTTCCTCCCTCCCCACAAGTAAGATAATTGGATACCCTGTTACGCTATAAACTACATTTTTAAAATATTTTCACACACAAAATATGCGTGTGAACCCTGGGACAAAATTAAAGATATATTAATAAAAATTAAAGATGAATAGTTAGTTTGAATGCCCAGCAGTGATGCATAATATAAAATAAGAAACTGCCAGGAAATTCAGAGTTTAGATATGACCTTCCTTCTTCAGGGGATGCAGAGTGTAAAAGTGAGTCCTATCAAAACCAACAGCCAGAAAGGACTATCACAGTAGCAATCTAAACTGAATTAAACACCCGAACAGATATTACAGAGCAGGATCATTAGCTAAATGATTAGACAAAGCTCTTGGGTATCCTACTTATCCTCTCAGTTATAAAGAATGGCAAAATTATTGCCCTACTGACCACAAAGCAAGAAGACAACATTGTGTTTTGGAACATGAGAAAGGCTCTGACTGGAAAAGAAACTTGCCTAAGGTTAATACAATTGTCCAGTTTCAGGTAATTCACAGTCCGTCTCCAATACATCACTGCACACTTGCAGAAAATGCCATCACATAAACACAGTAATCCTGCCCATTCATTAATTATGCCATCAGTCACCTATCCTAAACATACAATAGCTGAAGAGAAACTGTAAAATGCATTTTCTTTTCCTCGAGACTCTTTCCCTAGGCTCTCTGTCTGTTTTAAGTTTCCATCCACGTTCCTCCTTTCCTACAGTGTTTGACCTATTTAGCCTGCTATTTGGCATTCTTTCAGAAACAGAAATCTAAAAAATGTACAGTGAGGGAGAGAGGAGAGAGACAAGGAAATAGACCCAACTCCCAGGATCAACAGGATGTTGATATAAGAGATCCAGAAGTTCCTTCCCACCAGACAGATCAATGAACAATTATCTGTAAAGCACAGGGCTAGGCAGCAGGGTTCAACGCTGCTCAGAATTATTTACTTCTCTTGCAATTAAAAAAAACTCTTCTCCTTGCCCTTCAGCATGTAATATATGTATAGAGGGCTCTAAAAGCTGAAAATTCATTAGATGAATTAGGAAAGAGCTAATAAAGCAAGCTCCCAGTAACACTAACAAGCTGGTGAAAAAACACTCTCCTACCTGCATACTACCACAATCAATCTGATATTCATCACAGCAAATGTTGGAACAGCAAGAATCAGCCAGAAGTCCCATTTTATCAATGGATAAATACGGCTCATCTTTGCAGATATACTGGGAGACTGAGTGAAGAGGCCACAAAGTCTGCATCAGTACTGTAAAACAACCAATGATGAAGTCTGGATGACTCTGATTTCAACCCCAGCACATATCCCAGAAAGTTGTGTGGCCTAATTGTTCCAATGTGTCCTCATGCTCTGCAAAGCACCACCTCCAGCCTCCACTGCCATTTCAAAGGCATTACACCTGAGAAAACATAGATAGTCAAGTTAAGATAGAGGCTACAGTAAGTTGTTTGTATTGTACCAGCAGCTCAAAGTCTATCTTCAGAGTTGCCATCTGGGCCACGGATGAGGCAACAACCTTCTTTCTATTTAGTAACCAACACATGGGCTCATGTTTTCAGTAAATTGTCCTACAGCCATGATTGCTAAGATCCACTATACCCAGATGTCCCAGCAGCAATAAAGGTGGAACTAGGATTGGCACCAGATGAGAGTCAAAAAGTAAGAGGAGGCCTATGACAGCGAAGACAAAGACCAAGGGTAGGAGGATGATAGCTGCAGGCCTTTGCAGGGAAGTATGAAGGCACATGACACTCTTGAGTAATTACTTAAAGGAAGCTGATAAGGAGCCCATCTGAGAGAAGCTGGCTTCCTTTGCCCCCAAGTAATGAAACAGAGAGGGTGTTTCCAGACACCTCTGCTTACACAAAGAGAAGGGAGATGGCCTCATCCCTAGAGAAGCCTATGCCAAGTAGGTTTGGGGCACCAAGAGAGAAGAAAGAAAAGAACTGACATTTGCTCTTTGTTGTGGTTTAGCCCGGCTGGCAGCTAAACACCACACAGCCGTTCGCTCACCCTCCCCCCTCCCTCTCTGGGATGGGGGAGAGAAACGGGAAAGTGAAGCCTGTGAGTTGAGATAAAGACAGTTTATTAAGACAGGAAAAATAATAATAATAATAATAATAATAATAATAATAATAATAATAATAATAATGTGTACGAAATAAGTGATGCACAATGCAATTGCTCACCACCCGTTGATCGATGCCCAGCCTATCCCCGAGCAGCCGCCCCCCCTCCACCCCGGCTAGCCACCCCTATATATTGTTCAGCATGACGTCAGATGGTATGGAATACCCCTTTGGCCAGGTTGGGTCAGCTGTCCTGGGTCTGTACCCTCCCAGCTCCTGCTGCATCCCTAGCCTGCTCGCTAGCAGGACAGAGCGAGAAGCTGAAAAGCCCTTGGCTTGGTGTAAGCACTGCTCTACAGCAATTAAAACACATGTTATCAGCGCTCTTCTCATCCTAATCCAAAACATAGCACCCTACCAGCTACTAGGAGGAAAATTAACTCTGTCCTAACTGAAACCAGGACAGATATCCACCCATTATTCCATACCATTTATGTCATGCTCAGGTTACACTCTTTCCAATACCTTCTAATTAATCACCATTTTCATCTATGATATATAGCAATCATGGTAGTGATGACACACAGTATTATATGATAATTAACATACTACAATTCAACTCATGGGCTATTCTCACCCAGTATTAGGTCCCCTTGAGGTACACACCGGACCTCCCCATTCTTTTGCATTACCCACCAAGTGCATCCAGGTCCCTGAGCAAAAGCAATCCCACGAATGGGTTTGCCTTTTCCTGAGGCAGGAGTAGCCCAGACTGTCTTACCCAACATGTTTCTTACATGCACTACAGGAACTTTATCCCCTTCTACAGTGCGTAACAGGTTTGATTGGGCAGGTCCAGCTCGGATGGCAGATCCTCTAGTATTGACTAACCAGGTGGCCTTTGCCAAATGTGTATCCCAATTTTTGAATGTCCCAGCACCCATTGCTTTCAGTGTAGTCTTTAACAGTCCATTGTATCGTTCAACTTTCCCGGAGGCTGTTGCATGATAGGGGATGTGATACACCCACTCAATACCATGTTCTTTGGCCCAAGTGTCTATAAAGTTGTTTCGGAATTGAGTCCCATTGTCTGACTCAATTCTTTCTGGGGAGCCATGTTGCCATAGGACTTGCTTTTGAAGGCCCAGAATAGTGTTCCGGGCGGTGGCATGGGGCACAGGATATGTTTCCAGCCATCCGGTGGTTGCTTCCACCATTGTAAGTACATGGCGCTTGCCGTTGCGGATTTGAGGGAGTGTGATGTAATCAATCTGCCAGGCCTCTCCATATTTGTATTTCAGCCATCGTCCTCCATACCAAAGAGGCTTTGACCGTTTGGCTTGCTTAATTGCAGCACGTTTCACAATCATGAATAACCTGTGCTATAGTGTCCATGGTCAGGTCCACCCCTCGATCATGAGCCCATCTGTATGTTGAATCTCTACCTTGATGGCCTGAGGTGTCATGGGCCCATCGGGCTATAAATAATTCACCTTTATGTTGTCAGTCCAGGTCCACCTAAGCCACTTCAATCTTAGCAGCCTGATCCACCTGCTGGGATCCCCCTGTCACGCCATAAATACGGATGGGCTCTGGCCCTTTACAGCTTGATGGCATTAGAGTACATTGTGCACCGGTGTCTACTAAAGCCTTATACTTCTGTGCGTCAGATGTGCCAGGCCATCGAATCCACACAGTCCAATAAACTCGATTGTCCCTTTCCTCCCCCTGGCTGGAGGCAGGGCCCCTCTAGTCCTGGTCAGAATCTTCGTTTCTGTGTTTAAAGGACTGCCTGCTGGAAGTTGGAACGGCTGTGGGAGCTGGAGCTGGAACGGCTGCGGGAGCTGGAGCTGGAACGGCTGCGGGAGCCGGGACTGGAACGGCCGCAGGGTCTGTCACTAGGTTGATAGTAGCATCAATTGCAGCTCGATAGGCACAAGCCAGACCCCAGCACGCCACAGTGATTTGTGTCACTTTGGAACTGCCAGAGTCATGACACCTTTTTTTCAAGCATTCTACCAGTTTTTTAGGATTTTGCAGTTGTTCAGGGGTGAATGTCCAAAACACTGGAGGTGCCCACTGCTGTAGAAACCTGCCCATATCCTCCCACGCTCCCTGCCACTTGCAACTATCCCGCCTCAAGACAGATCTCCAGATGAGATTCCTAAGTAGTTGTTTAACCTTAAACAAAACCTGAAGCGCATTCAGGAGACATAACAACAGGAACATGCTGGTCTGAGTATCCCAAGGATATTCAACATCTTGGAGAGCTACCGTAACTACCTTCTCCATGGAGCCAATTCTGTGGAATTAGAGGGCAGGGAAGCCAGGCGGCTGGGATCCCTTGCTAGAGATGCAAGCATTGACAAAGCAATTGGAGATGGAGCACGATCTCACAGCCTCTGGAGGCATCTCCTGTTAGCTGTGAAGGAAAGGTATCCCTTCAAGGAAGAACTTGTATGTCTACCAGTCAAGTGGACCACCACGGAGAAGGGAATTCAGTACCTGAGGGAATTAGCCGTACGGGAAGTAATTTATAAGGACCTAGACGACGCACAAATATCCCAGCAGTTAACTGTATTGGAGGCTGAAGTGAGTCTAACCGGAAATGAGTGGCAAAAGCACCATATTGTGACTGGCCCGGATGCTCCGTGCATCCTTGGCATAGACTATCTTAGAAGAGGATATTTCAAGGACCCAAAAGGGTTCCACTGGGCTTTTAGCATAGCTGCCTTAGAGACAGAGGACATTAAACAGTTGTCTAACTTGCCCGGCTAGTTCAGTCAGTAAAGCATGAGACTCTTAATCTCACGGTCGTGGGTTCGAGCCCCACGTTGGGCGCCATATAGACTGTTGTGGTTTAGCCCGGCTGGCAGCTAAACACCACACAGCCGTTCGCTCACCCTCCCCCCTCCCTCTCTGGGATGGGGGAGAGAAACGGGAAAGTGAAGCCTGTGAGTTGAGATAAAGACAGTTTATTAAGACAGGAAAAATAATAACAATAATAATAGTATTAATAATAATAATGTGTACGAAATAAGTGATGCACAATGCAATTGCTCACCACCTGTTGATCGATGCCCAGCCTATCCCCGAGCAGCCGCCCCCCCTCCACCCCGGCTAGCCACCCCTATATATTGTTCAGCATGACGTCAGATGGTATGGAATACCCCTTTGGCCAGGTTGGGTCAGCTGTCCTGGGTCTGTCCCCTCCCAGCTCCTGCTGCATCCCTAGCCTGCTCGCTAGCAGGACAGAGCGAGAAGCTGAAAAGCCCTTGGCTTGGTGTAAGCACTGCTCTACAGCAATTAAAACACATGTTATCAGCGCTCTTCTCATCCTAATCCAAAACATAGCACCCTACCAGCTACTAGGAGGAAAATTAACTCTGTCCTAACTGAAACCAGGACACTCTTACTGAGGCAACTTGACACAAGTGCCCTCATCCTTGCTGTGTAGGCATGAAGCACTCTTCCAGGTTTGCCCTACAACACAGATCTAACACAAGCAACAAAATAGCACATGCAAATGATATCTGCCAGCCATTCAGCTCCTGGCAGATCCTGAAGCCTTTTCATGCCGAACTCAGAAAACAAAGAAAGTCTCACATGGTGTTTTCTTAATAGAAAATCAAGTAAAGGCTGATATTACCACAGACCTGGAAATTCCACACTATTCATTTACTGGAGAATGAAGATGCAACAGGCAAGCTTGTGACCGACCTGGAAAGGGCTCAGAAGGACTTGGACCAAGCACCGAACACAGTTTCTCCAGAAATTGGACACTGGGGCAGACTGCTGCATCAGCAGCTACCAGTGATTTCCATGCTGGAAGCATAAGCATCAGGATAATGAACTGTGCCAGGCCTAAAATCTATATTTTTATAAAGTATGTTTTTGACACAGTTTATCCAGTTCATGGTCAGACAGTTGTATATAGTTGGTATCCAAGAACTTCAAGAGAGTCTCAGTCCCTTTTATTTTTGTTTATGTTATATTTATAAACATAGCTAGTTCTACAAGAGCACTGTCAACTTCTTACTTAGTTGTCAGTGCCCAGCTAGAATATGGCCTCTGTGCTCCGTGTTTTTGTCAGGGTAAGGTAGTCTTTCTTGGCTGTTTTGACTAGACTCAAAGGATTTCCAGACGGCCTCAGCAAGAGACCACTCTTCTAGCCTTCTGCAAAAAAGCTGTGACTCATACTTACGATTAATCATGAATAGTTTGTTTGGAAGTACTCTGTGGAAGTCGACCTAACAGGACCTAACTCTAATCACACAGAAAGGCTGGGTCCCATGTTTGAATTCTCTCTTTTTTCCTCTTTGCATCAGGCAGTTGCTGGGTATTGTCTAAATTGTATGCTAAATTTCGGGGCATTCCCCTTGCCAACAGCCTCTTTCTGTGAGGTCAGCAAGAGATTTTCTGATATTTGACATGTTAATATATTTGAAAACACTTTTTAAAAAGTATTGTATCAGTTACAAGTGTCTTCCTTCTTGAATATATTCTCAGTGTAAGATTCTGAGCTCTACAGTCCCCCCGTGCTCTTTTCCCACACAGAACTGCTGTGTTGCCATCTGGGAGTTGTTCAGGATAGTTACCCCCAAGAATAACACTTTTTTTGTGCTCTGGAGCTACTGTCAATTCATCATACAAAACCATGAAACAAGCCTCCACATCTGGAAATCAGCACCTTCCTTCTCATCTAGAGGACAGGGTAATACCTCTAATGGGCTACAGTGATGCAAGGCAGATTGGAGTGACACAACAGAGTTCAAAGAAATCAGCTTCCAACACCTGTGCCATGCACACAATGTGCTGGAAAGCATTCAACCTGAGCCTAATACCAGTGCCAGTTGCACAAGTATGGCACCTGCTCTGAATGTTTCTGCCAGGACATTTGAGCAGGAGCCAATACCTTTTTCCAAAAAAAGGTGTTAACCCAAGGGTTCATAGTCTAAATGCCTTCCAAGAAACAGAGAATAGATAGAGAATAAACATATGATTTTAAAAGTAGATCTACCAAGTGGAATGTCTATCATAAATCCTGTTTTCCTCACTCACATAATGTAGAAAGTCTCTATTGAACTGCTATGCTTCTGTGTTCGTAACTCTGCTAGAAAGTGAGGGAATTTAGTCTTCATCTGTGTAAAGGTGACTGGAGATAATGGAACAGGTTGTAATAAATTTCTTTCTTTAATTAATGCCTCTGAATCTCAGAAAGGGGAAGTCTGCTCTGTAATTAGATATGTGTTAAGCTTTTCTCTACATCAGTCAAGCTCTCCACTGCAAAGAAGCAGATCTCATGCTAGTCTCAGAAAGAACAGGGTTTGTTTTTGTACAAATATACCTGCATCTAATGAATATCATTTATTACTGAGCCTGTGATGCAGTTCGAAGCATACTCCCTAACACATAATTTTTTTTTCAAAGCATCAAAAGCTAACCAAGCATCGTGGCTGTTCTAAAGCAGTTCATAACACCAAAACAGATCAACAGTTCCATATTTTAACAATGGGAATGCATGGCTGCCCAGTTTAGTCAGAAATATTTTATCTTTTTAGCCAGCATATTCCTCAAATGTAGCTCCTCTTCCCCTCCAAGCCCACACATTTTCTGAGGAGCCTGATGACTAAACAGAAGATTTTTCTGAGTTACATCTTGAATTGATGGGAGTAAATGCACTCAATATACTTACTCAGGTAAGTTAATGTACTGAAGATAAAAGACTAACGTGTTCTCAGTAGACACCGATCAACGAGAACTTAGCCTAGCTGAGCAACTGCTTCAACACATCCACAGAGCTTCCTCCTCCACCTTGTTAGAACATTTCTTCTGCTACTACTTCTTCACTAGTGTCCTTAAGGCAGGTTTGCTTGTCCACTACTAAGCGAACACTATTGTTCTGACAAGAATCAGACACTTTTGAAGTGATTCATTTTCAACCCCTTAAACTCAAATTATCTCTATAATAAACAATGGACAGGGAAACCTGTAGTTAACCAGAACCAACTCAGCTTTCTAACACAGACCTTCACATGTCTACTGTCAGAGGTTCTTTTTTGACAGCAGCAGTAGCACTGTGCAATTTTTCCTGTGACATCCATGGTGTCGCTCTAGATGTTCTCAGATTAAATGACAAGCATGGAACCTATTCTACCCACTTTGGTTTGGGCCTCTGGAGGTTATTTTTAAACTACAGCAATAGGTCAGACATTCTTATAAAAAATCAAGGTTAAAAGCTGAGAATATGGCCTGTTGCACTTTGCAAATAAAAAAGGCCTAACTCCACCTCTTGGTAATAAACTGCATATGTAAGTGCTAAGTATCATTTGCTATTAATAATTTAATATTATTATGTTATTTAATAACAGCATAAGCCTGGCCAGGAAAGGAGGCAGCATGTCCCACCACTTTCTTAAGTGAACAAGTTCCTTCCTCTGCATAAGTATTCCGGCACAGAGGTGCTTTATGTCAGATGAACTGTCCAGCCCACCTCTAGTTTTTGAAAGGGAAGGAAGCTTCCAGCTAAAGGAAAGAGCAGTCTTAAATATCAGATACACAATGGTGGAGACCATAATGGCATCTAAAAGCATTTCCAGTAATACAGACTAATCTTTATTGCTTTCTGTATGCTTGTTAATTACATTAATCACAATGAACTTTAATATTATTATCTACTAATAATCTTATACTGATACCAACGTGGATGAAATATATAACACTCTGAGAACGCCATGCTTGGCTGCATGAAGAACAAATGGAATGCATTTTTTTCATTACAGTTTCTGTTGTATTTTCTTCCTATAGCCTGGGTAAAGTCAATCATGTATTGCCACGAAAAGAAATCCATAACTCATACTGTTCTGAGGTCAGCATTTCCTATTTTGGGAAAGGAAAAGTTCACTTAAGCATAGACATGGAGGTTGTTATATAGCTCTGGTAAAACCATAGCATAGTCAGAGATTTACATACTTAGGCTAAAAAAAACCATTACAGATAATAATATCAACTGCATAGAAAGAATTTGAATATGAAGATTAATTTATCATCCATTGCCAAGCAACAATTAATACTGGAGTGTTGAAGAAGGTTAATTCATGAAATGGCTAGTGCCAATGTAAATTCTTAATACTGTTTTATATCAAAGTACTTATATTTGTCATCAGCAGGGAAGACTGACTGAAGGCTACCCAAAATTAGAATTGCTAGGAAGTCCATCGGGTAAAAAACACTACAGAAGAGAAATGGCATTGACAGGGATGGGAAAAGGACTCCTGTAACACCTTGATAAAGAGGAAAAGCCAATTCTGTGATAAGGAACTCATACATAAAACAGGCTACATTGGTTGTTTTGCCACTGGCTTTCTGTCTGAGTTTGGTATAGATCAAATTTACATTAAAGCTCCCAAAACGACCTCTATATTAGCCAACCAATATGCAAGTAGTTGCCAATCAACCAATTTCCTTCCATAGCTAATAGGTTGTGCTATGGACAACTAATGTCCAGCTCTGAAAATGTGTATCCCTTTTACATTGTCCTAGACAGTTAGGTAGCCCCAGGACCGCAAGACAGTCATTGCCTCCTGACCTCTCCACCTGATTTTTGCTACTTCACAACTTTCCAGTCATTCATCATAGCTGTCAAAACTTCCTTCTGTAAAAGACCTTGAATGAACATCCACACTCTCTGGGGCAGCATGACAGAAGGTCTCAGGAAACAGTACTGCCCGAGGGGAGGACATAGATGCCAAGTTATGACCAGCAGGCAGCAATGGGAAGCAGAGTGGGCCAGAATACTTGACTGAGGTTGTGAAACCCAAGACATCACCTCCACCCTGCTTGTGCCTGTCTTTCTGGTCTCAGTATAGCAGGAATAAATGAAATACTCACTACTTCCCTTATAAAAATGTGTGAGATCACCAAGAGCAGTCAGCACTCAGGATCCAGACATGGAGGACGCACTTGGCTTCCCTATTCTTTAGAGGCAAAGCACATGCAGATAGCACAGACCCAAGAACCCTGACAGAACCTTTTCTCAGCAGTATCCGGGCCACAAAAGTTTGTTCTTCCTCCACTGTGCACTGTTTAGTCAGGGACAGATGAACACAAACCTTGTCCAGAAGACTAGCCCTGAAACAGATGCTATGATAAATAGGGGTGCAGGGGAAAACATGCAGCTGCCTTGACTATCAGGGTTACAGCACTGAAAGATTCAATCATGGAAAAGTATTCCAGGCATCTTAGCACACACCAAGAACACTTGAGACAATATTAAAACAGATTGTTGTGCTGAGACAGAGCTTTCTCAGACAGAATAGCACCCTTTCCATTTTCCTGAATTCATTTCCTCACTTCTCCCATGCACACACATTCTGAAGCCAATGATGGCTGTGGACTCCTAATCACCAGTGACGGCCAGCTGGATGACAGTCTTTCACACCACTGCAGATCTGCCCTTCTCAATGTGCATCTATGATATCTGCTAACCCCAAATTTTTATTAATGAAAAGAAATATTCTTAAGAAAGAGTGCCTTTTTTCTGATTATACAGAAAATTCTTTTTTTCTGGTCCTAAAGAAGCAACTATCTGATTTATCAAGAGATTTCTACCAGTAATCCATACAAAGAGCTGTCACACAGCTCTGTCTATAATTTGCAGCACTATTTTCCTCATGAAAAATTATTTTGCACTCTCATCCCTTTATTTTCTTTTAAGTTTAGGGTAATGTCATATGGGAAACCCTTTCATTTTTCAGTCCCATTATATCTCAGCGTGGGTCCCAGGAAAAAGAATTTATCACATGACAATGAGAAGGAGAGAAGGACACTAACCTAATCAAGGTTGAGTCTTTAGCAGTCTCCATAAATACCCATGGTTCTGCAGAGCAGGAGCCAGGCCACTCTCATTCAAGGTTTACAGGAAGCCCCCATGCCTAACCAAAACCCAGCAACCAACCCCAATGAGCCAACCAGCCACAGCATCAAGCTCTAGCAATCTTACACCTGACTAAAGAGAGCAGTGAGAGGAGGTAAAAGCCTGAGCTGCCAAAGCATGGAGGAGATAGCTCAGACAAGCCCCAGAGACTTACAATGAGGAAGAAGAAGCTAGAAATTCAAAGGAAACAGCCAGATAAAGTCACTGGCATAGAGAAAGCATCCATTGGAAACAATGGAAGCTAAAGGGTGGGACAGATCTCTGCAACACTACCATCACTTCAGGCAGTACCATGCCCAGTCTGTTACGGCAGGCAATTTATCACCAGCAAGATAGCAAATGTGTCCCCTAGCATCAGAGATACTGGATGCCCAGAGAAACTAGTGTTAAATTCCAGAATAAATCATGACACAAAAATTCCCTACCCCAAACCTCCTAGATGGGAGGGTAGAAGAATCTCTCACAGGAGGGTTTGACCACAGCAGGATTGCCAGGAAACAATGTCAACATGCATGCTGGAAGTGTGATCCCAGGTTATACCAGCAAAATTGTACTTGTTACTGGTCAAAAAACCTACCACATATAAACAAAATAAAACACGTCAGTCAATAGCTTTGTAGACACATGGCTTACTGCCACCACAATATCATGATCTGGAGATCATACCTATTCAAACTGCCGAAGCCATTCAAGAAGAAGTCTCCTGCATAAAACACAGCAGCATAGCTAATTATAGGTTGGATGTAACTAGTCATCTTTAGCTCTCCAAGGGGTAACAAATAGATTTAGAAGACATTCAACGTGCATTCCAGAACTTTTTCCAGATTTCTCAAAAACAAGATTTTTTTGGTCCAGCTTTTGCCAGAAAAGGCAAAACTTTCTGAAAAATAAATACAAAAAATAATAATCATTACAAATAAGAAATCCACATACTTTTGACCAACATTAGGAAAAAAATTTAATGCTGGTTGTTTCTCCAGGATACAAGCATTTATACAAGATCCTTAAAAAGAGTTGATCTCTCTTCTAACTGGCCTTTCTTCCCTCCTTTGACAAAGTGTTTAGTAGTTTGTGTTGTAACAAAGAATATAAATGTAATAATAGCAGAGCTCTAAGTGGCTGCATTTTTCACAAGCAGACCCAAATTAAAATGTAACAGCAACACTGGGAAGGACAAGGTGCCAAAACTGGAAAGGAAAATTCCACTGAAGACAATGGAGCTGATTCTGCATCTACTTAATAGCAAAGTCGATCAAGAGTAATTGACGCTGAATTCAGAGAAGTTACACAAGTGGAGGAAAGGGAATGGAGAAGGAGATGGAACAACTGCTTTCAAAATTCCAGGCTATAAAAGATATCAAAAGCAAAAAAAAAAAAAAAAAATCCTTACTGACTTTCTATTGTGTTCACATTTGGGAAACAATTTCATTTATTTCCTTAAGACCTTTAAATTGTAGAAGCTTCTTAAAGACAAAATACTTGGTTGAGTGTGTTACAGGTACAGCAGCTAACAGAGCAGCCAGTAAGACACAGTCGCAGTGAAACAGTGAAGTGTATCCACTGATAGAAGGACAATAATGAGAGGAAGAAGGTGCTGGCTTTTCACTTTTTTTTTTTTCTCATTCTCTTGCTCCTTTTCCTGTATCTCCTTTTTGTGACAAAGAACAAAACCTCCAAAATGGAGAATATTGTGCTGAATAAAATTAGGTTTGAGTTCATTTTAATTGAGCCTTGGGAAGTCATTACACAGAGCCTAAGATCGGCTTTGAGACTTTTGCTCTCCTCCTCTAGGCCTCCATCTCCTGAGAACCCTACCCTCAGTTTCAACCTCTTCAACACTTTCCATCAGCATAGCTGTGTTTGTGGGTCATGGAAAGTTTATATACAATGCTCGCCAAAGACTACTGGCAACCTAAAACTTTCTGCTGAGTATTTCACACACACATTTGTAGAGCTCATCAAGCTTCAAGAGCTGTCCCTTGGCTATACTGTACTCACAGCTCACAGTCCTGGCCTGCATTAGCACATCTAATGTATAAAATACTTCTTCCTGTCCCAAACCCTGTATTTCAGCAGAGAGGCTATCAGTACTGTATCTGCATTTCTTTGCCAGTGAATCATGAAGGGTACACAAGGACATCTGTAATGACAGAGAACAGAATCTCAATATTTTTTCACTCGTGGTGCTGCTGCTTCTCTATGTCTGCTGCTCTGCCTACCTATCAGCACCTGATATTCCTGCCTTGTCCTCACTGCTATGCTGCTCTGACTACACAAAGAACTGACAACATTTTACAGTTAACAAAACAGCGGCATTCTCATTAAGCATGCCTGTAATTCACAGAAATAGTTCTCTGAGCTCCTATATATGTCTGATGCTACTGCCACAGTGTTTATAGTTCATGATTCAACTTTGTTTTTCAGAACTCAAATATTTCCACAGTATTAGAATGTCCAAACACAAATGTCATCTCAGTTTGCTCAATACACATTCTTATTCAGGTTTTCCTCAAAACGATTCCAAACCAATCACAAGTGTTTCAGAGAGAACTGTGTCATCTGGGTCATCTGCACTCTATCAGTGATCCAGCAGAAGCAGAGCAGAATGACAGAACACTCTGCTCAGCCCAAAACGTGAACTAGACCAGAACCAAGTAACAGCTGACATGGCCACCCAGAAATACAGTGAGAACAGTCAGAGCCAAAACTTCATCTGCACAGCCTCTGAACACCAAAAAAATCTGTTTTCATTTGGGTTCTGGTAGAGGATTTTTTAAATGTATCAGCAGGACTATGTTCTTTCTCAGTCATCTGTGTGACAGTCTCACAAAAATGATATAACATTAGAGATTGTTCTCGTTATCCCAGTAAAGTTATGGAGCCTTCCTTAGAAAAAAAGCTGGGTGGGGAAGGAGGAAGCCTGTGTTTGAAACTGAAGGAAGGAAAGAACGTAGCATTCTCAGTTCTTCACTGTAAATTAATTTTATTGCACCTAAATCAAGATGTCAGCACATACTTTATTTTCAGTTATTTTATATACTGTATATTACACAGCTGTGATTTCATGTTGCATTTCAAAAACATATTCCCATAAAATGTATTTTTAAATAGCAAAAAATGTCACAATTTGTTCACCTGAAGAAATGGGCAAAAGCAATGATCCAATAACTTTCCAAACCATTCTTGTATACAAATTGCTGTACCAGTGGTATAATTCCCCTGGATTTTGTCTGTAACAGAAAGCAATAATATAAATTTCAGAAAGAAATCCAAGAAACCCTGAATTCTTCCAGGATAGACTAAGGGGAGTTTCTTCCTTCCTGTCAAATAGATATGTCCTAGAATATGAAAACAACCTTTTTCTAATATGTCCTATTTTTATATATGTTACTTTTGAAAATGGCTGTTGCACTGTTATTGTTTTTTAGAGAGGTCTTGAAAACCTTGATCTCTTGTGATTATAAATTTCCACAAGACAACCATGCATTATCATAAACGGGACCATAAGTACATGCACATGGCCTTTTGTGAAAGAAGAGATAATTGTGAGATGTTGTGAGATTTCATTGTCACTGTATTTTAAAAACCTGTATATCTCAATCATTTCTTCACTACTTATAGGATGCTATTAAGCCTATATATGTACTGTACCATTAGAATAAGCAACTATATTAATTCTACATTTTTTTCAGTAAAAAACACGAAAACTGTGTATATAGATGCAAATATAGGCATGTGGAGGCTAGCTGTTTAAGCCTGAAATTTAGTAGCTAGTACATTCACACTATTTTTATTATTAATGTACGAGAGAATGGTAGTGTATGTGACTGACTGACAAGTCATTAAATTTATGTTTACACTACAGAATATGGCAGGTTTGGGTAATTATGGTATCACATCAGACACCACTCTTTTAAGAAGTACTATAGTATATATTTTCATGGCAAGGTCAGCAATTTGCATTTAGAGAGCTTCTAAGTTAGGTGCTACTGAGGTTTTCCTTTTAACTTCTGGGGTGCTGCTGGACACTGCAGGTGCTTTACGACCCGCTCTCACCCTTCTGTGGAGCTACCAGGCATTGCAGGGCACGGTGACAGTCCACTGGCCCCAGAAGAATCATTCACAGAACAAAGGCAGATGCAATGGGGGAAGCACTAAAGGAGCTTGTGGAATGCCTACTTTAAAACTTCCTTTCAGGTAAAGGATTGTGACATAATGTGTTTAACCACATGTCTGACTTTATTTTTGAAAAATACTTTAAAATAATCCTCTGCTAAATGAAATGTGAACCTTAACAATTCAGACAAATTCTGAAGCCAGTGCTACTCACAGATGAACGTTACATCTGAAAGCAGAAAAAGGCTCTCCATCCTATAATCACTCCCTGATCTTGCTAAAATGTGTTTCTGTAACATCTCAGTACAAAACAGGTAGCACTTAAGTTCTGCAGCACGTTTCAAGGACTTCTGCTTTTTACCCATGCCAAAGGTAACACTTCTGGAAACCAAAAGTTTTGACAGACATACATTTAATGTAATGTTTATATTATGCAATGGCTAGATAAAGTTTATTAGAACTACGCCTGATGCTCCAAAAGAATGCCACTGCACGATGTAACTGCCTTCCTGCTCATCCCGGTACCTCACTGGTTGCCTTGGCAACATCCTCCCAGGTATTTGTAAGGTCACAAAAAGAAGAGCTAACCCTCTTACTCCCAGAATAACTAATGCAGCTCTCTTACTGGCTTGATGTAAATAGTCTCAGGTGACAGCAAACTGTACATATAGTCAATTACAACTGCTCAAAGGAAATGATTTGTTGTAAGAGCCACTGTTCAACCTCGGTGACATCAATGTTTCTATGGCAACAGTTGCCTCTTGCACTGCTTAGAATTGAGTATTGATCAGACCAGGGCCAGTGCTATTTCAGAGACTTGCTACTTTTCTGTGTGGCAATTTACAATAGGAACTCATAACATCACTGTATATTTCAAGCCCCAAGGAACCAATTTAGCAGACAGTTACAGTAGAATATTAGCAGAGGTCAATAATGGAAGTCTGATTATAGTCCTAGGACAATTATTCAATGCTTTTGTTGTCTGCCCTTTCAGCATTCCACCAGCTATTAAAATTTTCAAATAATAATATTCATCCCTGAAGAAAGGACTGAATTCATTCATCTTCCATTTTAAACTTTATTTTTCATTGTTATGTTATCTATCAATAAAAATATTCGGCTATATTAGCCAAGCTCTGACCTCTCAGAAGTAAACAACTATTGATCAAGAAGTGGAGCTCTGATGGCATACGAGAGAGTTCCCATTAATGGTCTCATTGGTCCAGCAGATAAGGTGATTCTTCCAGGAGAGCAGACGGCGTAGAAGTAGCAAATGGCATGGGGTCATTTCTAGTGGTGAGCACGAAGGCTCACAGAGGTTGGAGCAGCTGCATGATGGGCTCCGCATCCAGTTCTGTCCATAGCAAAACCAAAGGCTGTGGAAAATGTGAATGTTCTGGAGATGGCACTAAGAAGCACTGTAAAGCTCTTTCACACAACTCCTGCACTGGGGTCCTTTCATGTCCCTAGAAGAGTTTTCATGTCACCCCTACTCTCCTTTAGGAAAGAAGATATAGCAAGTTTTTGTGTGGCAAAAATGGTGAATCTCTGGATTAATTAAGAATTTATGATGAATAATAGCGCTGAAAATGTCAAGAGAATCCTGTTACTTTGAGAATGTTTCTGCATTCTTTGCAAAGGTTGCAGACTGAAGAGAGTATTTACTTCTTAATTTTAAAAACATCACATACAATACCTAATGATTTGTCACTACTTTTACTCCTAGAGTAATTTACCTTTATGCTCGAAACAGGGAAATGAAAGAAAACAATAATAAAAAATCCACTTTATTTGATTTGTCTAACTGTATCAATTCACAGTTATTTGCAGAATTAGAGCTATCTGTTAACATGAGGCACTTTGAAAAATATTGTATACTTCCAGCTATTTGTAAAATGAGATCTTTAAGAGGAGTAAAGTTTGTCTCCTGATCTTCCATCTAATTTAGTAGGTCAAACTAGAGATTTTAGTTCAGGCCCTTCTACATGTAAATTGTACCTCAGATGCACACACATTTTCATTCTAATCAATAGGAGTCAGACATATCAAAAGAGGAAATTATCCCGTTATTGAGTCTTCTTCTCCCAAGTAGGTTTATATAACTCCTACACAGAGGTAATGCAGTTAATTACATTCATCTTCTACTACATCAGTGGGAAAACAGGATTCAACCATCAGGGATGTTAAGTAGACAAATTCACTGGGAACTGAAAAAATTCCTTTTCTCTCTTCCAAAAAAGATGGGGAAACTTCTGAGCTTAGTACAACCCAAATGAAAAAGCTTGGGGGGGGGGCGGGGCGGGGAAGAGAAAATGGACAGATCATTTAGTAAGTAAGTAAGTAAGTAGAAAGTATAAGTAGTAAGTATAAGTAGTAAGATTCTCTGTTTGTCTCCCTTCTCATTGAACTTCTTTGCCATTGTCTCCCCAAAAAGTGTCAAAAAGATCAGGCTGGAATGTCACCAGGATACTCAGGACAGCTTCCCCATCTTTTTTTCATTAGATTCAGGGTGTGTTATTTCCTGTCTATTTCAACGTCTAGCCAAGACTGGGGCCTGGATGAAACTGGTTGGCTGATATACAATCCAGAAAAGGGAGATGCTGTACCGGAACAAGCAAACTAAAAGGAGGTGAAACACATGTAACTACCTTATCAGCTGAGGATTGGTTGCAGCAGCCTAAAAGCTTTTAGGGAATCCTCTCTTTCTATCAAAGAGAAGAAAAAAAAAATTAAAAAAGTCACAAGTGCCTTTCAAGTCTAGGCTTGATCTAGGATAATGGGAACTTTCCACTTTCCATAGCAGATGCATAAGTCATTCAGGTTCCTGTTTGATCAATAACAGTCATATAAGTTGTACAAAAGTGACCAAGGACACTCTAGAAAAAAAAATGTGGTTAATAAAATGGAGAAATGTTTTGTTCCTGATTATAGTGCAGAAAGCATGGTTTAATTACTGCCTTGCTGTTTTCTAAAAAAGCAATATAAACCAAAACTTTGGGGTTTGATTTGTAAAAAGGGTAGCTCTCCTACAGTTTGGCATCTTTTTCTATGATG
Source organism: Cygnus olor (assembly GCF_009769625.2). Lineage (NCBI taxonomy): Eukaryota > Metazoa > Chordata > Aves > Anseriformes > Anatidae > Cygnus > Cygnus olor. The sequence continues at coordinate 17,041,018 of NC_049174.1, read as the reverse complement.
GGCTATGGCAGCTAAAAACTTCTTCAGTGACGAAATATGTTGGCCATTATATGGTGGAAAGAAAATTAAGCAGAAGCAACGACCCAGCAAAGTTTCCATTATCATTTTCGTGGACTGTTGTGAGGTTTCACTCTGGTTTCTCTTGCAAATTTGAAATGCATAAGTTGTACCATTCACTGCTGTGTTAAAGTGGTTGAAATTACAGTGGGTCCATACTAAAAATAGAAAATAGGATAGACTGAAAAAAAATCAAGAGAAAAAAAGCAAACTCTGACACTATTCTAGGGTTAATGCCAGCATATCTAGGCTGTTTTAGGTTACTGTTCCATGGAGGCACAGTCCTCTTGGCGTCTTGAGCTGGTCCTTGAAACAATGAAGAAGTTGACTTCAGTGAATGCAGAGACAGACTTTTAAAGCAGTTCTGTGGTTCTGATCAATAAGTACATGGTTTATGTTCCTGACTACAGTATCTTGATTTAGAGAGCTCTCTTGTAGCCTAAGACATAGTATTACTGTATTGGGATGAGCTACAGTGAGACAACATGGAGACCATGATTTCACGGAGACCATGATACCTATCATTTTTCACCTCAGTCTGCAGGTAAAAGTATAATACCTCATACCTTTTATCTTTCTGTATTTCACTGTGCAGTCAGCAGTCCTTTCTTTTCGCCAAAACCTACTTGACATATATTGTAAAATGTGAAAAAGCAGTAAGTCTTTCACGTTGCAGAAATACAACCACAACAAGCCCAGCCTTTAAGTGAGCCAATCATCCAGCTGGAAGATACAAGCTGTCAGAAGTGCTTGATACAGGCTGCCTTTCAATGTTTTTGAATTTCACTGTGAGTTGACGTAACATAATAACCATCAATAGCAGCACTAGAAACTACTCTTGGTGCACTTCCACAGTAATTGAACTGCCCGTATGCTAATAGTCTAATATACTCAGCATTCAGCCTTGTTTACCAACTAGAAACAAATGGTTATCCACTGAAAACCAGTTCTGAATTCACATTAGAAAGAGGGGAACCATAACAACTCACAGTAGTTACCACTAAGGAAGGATACATTTTCCACTTGAATGGCCATGCAAGAAGAGCAGCCAATCCTCTACTGTTTTATAAGAAAGAAGACTCTCTTTACTCTGCATTTCAAACCAGTGTTACAGAGATGGATTTTTACCCTTCCAGCCTAAGCAACACCAGTTCTATTCTTCTCACCTCTGACCTGCAGCTTAGATAAAGAGAAGTTAAAGCCTGAGAAGAAAACGAGGTTGTAAATGGCTTTTATATCTTTGCTGCAGGTATCAGAAAGGAAACATCCTCAAAACCAGTCTTCCCTCACCAACAGAATCAGAAGTTATCTTTGAAATATATTCCTAAACTTCAGCTTACAAAAAGTGAATAAGCAGTGTAAAAGGGAGCTTACATACCCAACTGTCAAGAAATATGAAACGGGATCTTAGATGCTTACTTGTTAATAACAGACGTATTGTATAATTGTATGTTGAATTTCTACTGAAAGCTCAAAATATGCTAGCTCACTTGCAATTAAATGCTTATCACAGTATAAGGAAGTATAGAAACTTTTGTACCAGACATTTAAATATTGTGCTTTAAAATGCTTGTGTATCAAAAAATATAAATTAAAAAAAAAAAAAAACATTTTGCCATTGCACCTCAGGAAAAGGGGAGAATCATGTTGAAACCTACCCAGTAAGAAGTACAGGATAAGCCTTCTCATGACAAAAGTGGTATAAAACTTCTCATTTGGAATAACACCATTACAGAATTGCCTTAATGGACAAGAAAGCTGTTTCTCCATCTATAACTAGAAAGAGTAATAACTTAAAGATGAAAAATTATAGGGATATACCATGTGTTTGATTTCAAACATACTGTGTTTGTTACAAGCCCCACAGAAGTAAGTGCTACTTTCAAGACCATGCAGGTTCCGTAATATAAGGAGCTCCTAAAGGACTGGCAATGTGAAGACGTTGAGAAAATACCAGAAAGGAAGTCAGAAAAATCTCCCCATGTGGTGGTTTTGTTTTGATTTGGTTTGTTTTTTTTCCTTAATGTTGAATTGGGCAATTGGTTAAGTACTGTCAAGTAGTTTTTTGGGTCTTCCAGACAACTTGTTTATTTTGATTGAGGTATTTGTTAAAATTAAAATCAAAAACTGAGCAAGCTTTAATATTCTAAAAATCCACATTCCTATATTTCTCACTCAGGCTTTGCTAACTTAGGTTAACACCCAGCCCACATATTTCAAGGTCAGAAGGGACCCCTGCGGTCATCTAGTCTGAAGTGCTGCAAAAAACAGACCGTAGAATTTCACCCAGCAATTCCAGTGTCTAGCCAAGTAATTTGTGGCTGAACTAAAGCATATCTTTCGAAAAGTTAGCCAGCAAGCTCTTAAGCACTTGTGAAACTTCATTTGCCTCAGTACGTTTGTTCAGCTCACTTGAATAGATGGAATTGTTTAGGCTTAGAGTGTTCAGGGTCAAAACGCCAAGCAAACAAAACTCAGCTGCCAAAACCCCTGAAGTTTTCCATTATTAGTGAGGGAATGCATTGTTTTGATTGACAGAGCTCTGGGCTATTCCTGCAAGATATAAGTTCTCTTGAATTTGATAGGATCTGGAATATTTAGACCTTAAAAATATCTATCCCAGCAATGGCAAAAATCCTTTGGCTGACCTCACAGGCAAAGGCGTGCACACACAGATCATAATTTCCATAGATTTTGGAAAGAGTAGACACTTGCCAGCCTCCAAAAAGTATTTCTGAAAGTGAAAGAAAAAAAAAAAAAAAGAAAAAAAGAAAGAGGGAAAAATGAAGAATACTCAACACATCTATCTTTGGATATACATATACAGCTTTCAGAAAAATGAAGGGAAATCTCATCTACCTGTTTAAGTCATCATCCAACCCATTTGCACAGACTGAAACAACTTTATTTTATTCTGATTATTTAACTGTGTTCTCAAACTCCTATTGAAGAGGAAGAATCAAGCTACCAAATAGGTTATATGTCAGACAAACACTTCATAATTTAAGTACAGTCCTAACTAGGTCTTTGGTATAAGCTCAGGTCTGAGTGTAATGGAGCTTCATTTCAATAAGTCAGGCCCTTAATTTTGTAGAAGAGTTTTCACAATAAACATGTAATCTTTTCCTGAAAGGCAAAATGAGGCCAATTTCCTTATGGAAAGAGTAGCAGTGAAAGCACCATCAGTAGAAAGACCAAGTACAGTAATTAGTCAAAAGACACAGGTTGTTTTTCTAAACTTGCTACCCATGTGGAAAATCTTTTCCCTTTCTCCATGTCCATTTCCAAGGTTTGTTCTGGAAATCTAATTAAAGTTGCAAGCCTAATTAAAGCTGTAAGCTTTCCAGAGCAAAGCCTATATTTGCTGTGATTATGCTTGCATGACATACTGGTAAGTACTAGCACAAGCATTTTAATGTTGCTCGTTGTTATGTGTTGTAAAAGCAAGTCAGACAAGAACAAAAGTAAGACAGAAGGCAGCAAAAGCTTCTGAAATAAGGTAACTTGAAATACCTTAGGAAAAATACCTATATTTCCTTAGGGAAATACCTTGAGGAAAAAGAAAACTCAGATGATAAGAGCAATAGAAAAGAGTGAAGGAAGGAGAAAAAGATGGAAAAATGGGATGTTGAAGTAGGCATGACAAACACTGAATGGAGATTAAAAAATAAAACCAACAAAACTAAGTCTGAAGTCAAAAGCCAGAACACTATTTCTTGATGGTGGTCATTTGCAGTGTGTTGCATCACCATGCCACAGGAGTAAAATGGATATAGCTTGAGCTAAAGCTTTGAAGACAGTGCTTGGCTTGCCAGTATGGAGCCTGCCTTCACCTTTATTACTGAAGGAAGATGTTTTTATTTGCCTAGTGCAATGCACTACATCCATAAATTCCACCCACTCAGCAAGTCAAACTAATGCTAACCTACAAAATACATTAGGTATGGGTTTAAATCAGTCACTTTTTAAGATATAGTGCAACCTAGTTCCTCTCCAGGTTTGCAATATGTTCACCATTCAAAATACCTTACAAATACTCTTCAAGATGCACTGTTTGTTGAGGTGTCTCACCTCTGTCAGCAATGTAAAGATGTAAATACAAGAGCTAATTCATGTTCCATGATTACTACCTACAAAAGTGAGAGTTGCCAAAACAGCCCAGTGCCATGGGAAAATGCACCCAGCTGAAACTCATTACTTAGTCATGTAACAGTAAAACCTAGCACTTTCCATCAGCAGTTTGCACTGGGATTATGTGACTGTCTTATTTGACCTGAAATCTCTTCAGGTGATAGAAGCAGGAGAAAAGCTGATGAATTCTGTGTGAATCTTTAATGGTGTATGGCAAAATTAAGGTCTACTTAATGGAGATGTGCAAATTTTCTCCACTTATCAAATTGTCATATTTTACATAATGTTAAGCATTGTGTGCATAATCAATTATGCATTATAATGTGTATGTATCAGTTATCAAAAATAATTTCAAAGTGATTCTTGTAGTTGCAGAGCTAAACCTACTAAAATCATTTTAGATGAGAAAGGGGTGGGAAAGACAAAAGGGGAAAAAAAATAGTAGGGAAAACTCAAAATACAATTTCTCTAGAGGGAATGCAGGATGTAGATACATTTCTACAGAATGTGCCACTCCTTTGTCAATATTTACCCAGCAAGTGGAATGATAATGTGCAGTCATTATTAAATTCAGCCTTCTAGAAGAATAGTTTCTGGCTCTTGATATGGTTGCTCTGTGTAAATTATGCCAGGGATTATGCTTGGATTGTGCCACTGGCATAGTTATTTCAGATCTATGTCTTGTTTCCAGATGGTTCATCTGTTTGTTTCTTTAATATATTCAAGATTCATTGTGTTTGCCACAAATTTACACATTTTTATTGTTGGTTAGCTAGATAAATCTGATTTTAGACAAAGGATAAAAAGCTAACATCTGTAGTTTTTCATGCTAATGCTAACTTAAAAATTTCCCTAAACAGTGAAAGCACAATAAAGTTTTTGAAAGATTAGCCAAACATTAGAGATTTTCTTGTTCATCAGACATTGTAGGAAGCAAAACAGATCTGCTCAGTTTTACCAAATGATTTCTTTTAGAGCAGGAAGCCAAGACATGCATGAAACTAGTCATAGCCTATATTATTCCTGCCAAGCTTCAGACTCTTGTTCCTATTCTAGAAATAAACAGTATCCACACAGCACAGTAGATTCATATAGTGGTCCCTTTTAAGCACTTCATGGCATTTTTTACTGCTTTTCCTCAAAAACAGCTACTGCTTTCATGGGCAGGGAAAAAAGTAATCAAAAGTAGGTCTCAACTCCAAAATGTTTTTTCAGGTTTTCATAGTGGAACTCCACTGTGTCACCTTCTTTTCCCCTTCTATTTTTCTGCACAGTTCTTATGAAACTACTCACAACAGATAGAAAAGGACACATTGTTTTTACAAGACCTTTGCATTTTTGTTATATAATTTTAGGTACAGGAGATTTTAAAGGCATCTACCAAAATAAGGATACCATTGTACTGGCTGCTGTCTCCACACAGCTTGTATTCCCAAAGTTCAGAGACTACTTAGGCAATTGAAGCAATGATTGCCATCACCTATTGACAGGTAAAAATGGGCATAGGAGGGTGACGTGCACAGGTCAAAAAAGGCTGTGGGAGACATTCAAATGGAGCATACATCTCCTGGGCTCCAGCCCAATGCAGCTTACTTTTTCTCAGAATGGAAAAAAGCAAAGGAATGGGGAGAAGTGTGAAATGTTAAGAGCTTTTTCCGATACACAGGGATATAATCAGTAAAAATGTTCTAAAAGATCAGACCTCTTATCTTTATGACTGTCACACATCACTGTCAAAAAGTGGATTGTAACTGTGTTAAAATTAGATGATAAATTCACAAAAGTGCCATATGATGGGTTATTACATAAATTTTCCAAGTATTGTAAATGGAATTGCTGTAACTTAGTACAGTTTGTTTGTTTTTTTTTTTAACCTTGTATTTGATGTTTGGCCCTGTTGGAACTGCATTACAATTTCAGCATGTTGAGAAAAAAAATGTTATTTTATTGGCATTAGATTTTATAAACATGAAATGTGGATTAGGTGTAGTAATCAAATGTATCTGAACTCAATATTCACACTAAAAGTTAGTTTTCTAAATCCAAGGATTCAGAAGTTCTCAGTCAGGAGAGCCCCAAGAAATCATAAAATATTGGTGTAAATTTACTGATTTTTTAATTTTTTGCAGCATTTATGTTTTAGTACTTGCACTATAGAAAGCAAGGTCTAAAGGTATTGATATAGTAAATATGGAAGCAGTCACAGAATCAGAAGATCTAGGAATTTCAGAAAAGCACCAAGCATCATAAGCTGTTAACACAACATGAAAAATATGGAATGCGAACACATATTGAAAAATATAAAACAAAATAGATAAAAACACCCTGTTGCAGTTGATTATATAGCCAAAAGTTTTAGACACATTGGACAGAAAGATGAATTTTTTTATAATGTTATTATTCAGTAAAAAAGAAAAAAAAAAGACATAAGATTCATCTTTCCACTTGCCAAAGTCTGTTGACCTAGCATACAGTTGACTAGTATGTCTTATTTTTCCCCATCTTCTAAAGCAGTGACTAGAGCATAAGAACCAGGGACTTGGTTTGCCACTGAAATTCTGTATTCCTGGGCATTTGCAGAGCCTAGAAAATGGTCTTCAGAAAAAAAAAAACGTTCAGAAAACGCTCTTCAGAAGGGACAGGCAGCACAGAAGGGGTGGTGGTGTGGCTCTCTATATTAGAGAGTGTTTTGATGTTGTGGAACTTGAGGCTGGGACTGATAAGGTTGAGTCTCTGTGGGTTAGGATCAGCAGGAAGGCCAACAAGGCAAGCATCCTGGTGGGGGTCTGTTATAGACCGCCGAACCAGGATGAGGAGACGGATGAGGAGTTCTACAGGCAGCTGGCAGAAGTTGCAAAATCGTCAGCGCTTGTTCTCGTGGGGGACTTCAACTTCCCAGACATATCCTGGAAGCACAACACAGCCCAGAGAAAGCAGTCTAGGAGGTTTCTGGAGAGCGTGGAAGATAGCTTCCTGACACAGCTGGTTAGAGAGCCTACCAGGGGAGGTACCCCGCTAGACCTTCTGTTCACAGTGATGGACTGGTGGGAGATGTGGTGGTCAGGAGCTGTCTTGGGCAAAGTGACCACGAAATGGTAGAATTCTCTATTCTTGGCGAAGCCAGGAAGGGGACCAGTAAAACCGCTGTCTTGGACTTCCGGAGGGCTGACTATGAGCTGTTCAGGACACTGGTTGGCAGAGTCCCTTGGGAGGTGGTTCTGAAGGGCAGAGGAGTCCAGGAAGGCTGGGCACTCTTCAAGAAGGAAATTTTAATGGCTCAGGAGCGGTCTGTTCCCACGTGCCCAAAGACGAGCCGGCATGGAAGAAGACCGGCCTGGCTGAACAGAGAGTTGTGGTTCTAGCTTAGGAGAAAAAAGAGGGTTTATAATCTTTGGAAAAGAGGGCGGGCCACTCACGAGGACTATAAGGCTGTTGCGAGGCTGTGCAGGGACAAAATTAGAAGGGCCAAAGCTCATCTGGAGCTCAATCTGGCTACTGCTGTTAAAGATAACAAAAAATGTTTTTACAAATACATCAACACCAAAAGGAGGACTAAGGAGAATCTCCATCCTTTACTGGATGCTGGGGGAAACTTAGTTACAAAAGATGAGGAAAAGGCTGAGGTACTCAATGCCTTCTTTGCCTCAGCCTTTAGCAGCAAGACCAGTTGTTCTCTGGATACCTGGTACCCTGAACTGGTGGAAGGGGATGGGGAGCAGGATGTGGCTGCACTATCCACGAGGAAATGGTTGGCGACTTGCTACAGCACTTGGATGTACGCAAGTCAATGGGGCCGGATGGGATCCACCCAAGGGTAGAGAGAACTGGCAGAGGAGCTGGCCAAGCCGCTTTCCATCATTTATCGGCAGTCCTGCCTACCAGGGGAGGTCCCAGTCGACTGGCGGCTACCAAATGTGACGCCCATCTACAAGAAGGGTCGGAGGGTAGACCCGGGGAACTATAGGCCTGTTAGTTTGACGTCAGTGCCAGGGAAGCTCATGGAGCAGATTATCTTGAGTGTCATCACGCGACACTTACAGGGCAACTAGGCGATCAGGCCCAGTCAGCATGGGTTTATGAAGGGCAGGTCCTGCTTGACAAACCTGATCTCCTTCTATGACAAAGTGACACGCTTAGTGGATGAGGGAAAGGCTGTGGATGTGATCTACCTTGACTTCAGTAAGGCTTTTGACACCGTTTCCCACAACATTCTCCTCAAGAAACTGGCTGCTCGTGGCTTGGACTGGCGTACGCTTCGTTGGGTTAAAAACTGGCTGGATAGCCGGGCCCAAAGAGTTGTGGTGAATGGAATCAAATCCAGTTGGAGGCCGGTCACTAGTGGAGTCCCCCAGGGCTCAGTACTGGGGCCAGTCCTCTTCAATATCTTTATCGACGATCTGGATGAGGGGATTGAGGGCACCCTCAGTAAGTTTGCAGACGACACCAAGCTAGGTGCATGTGTCGATCTGCTCAAGGGTAGGAAGGCTCTCCAGGAGGATTTGGATAGGCTGGAGCGATGGGCTGAGGTCAACTGTATGAAGTTCAACAAGGCCAAGTGCCGGGTCCTACACCTGGGGCGTAACAACCCCAAGCAGAGCTACAGGCTGGGAGATGAGTGGTTGGAAAGCTGCCTGGCAGAGAAGGACCTGGGAGCACTGGTTGATAGTCGGCTGAATATGAGCCAGCAGTGTGCTCAGGTGGCCAAGAAGGCCAACAGCATCCTGGCTTGTATAAGAAGCAGCGTGGCCAGCAGGTCTAGGGAGGTGATTGGCCCCCTGTACTCGGCTCTGGTGAGGCCACACCTCGAGCACTGTGTTCAGTTTTGGGCCCCTTGCTACAAGAAGGACGTCAAGGTGCTCGAGAGAGTCCAGAGAAGGGCGACGAGGCTAGTGAGGGGTCTGGAGAACAAGTCTTACGAGGAGCGGCTGAGGGAGCTGGGATTGTTCAGCCTGGAGAAGAGGAGGCTCAGGGGCGACCTTATCGCTCTCTACAGGTACCTTAAAGGAGGCTGTAGCGAGGTAAGGGTTGGTCTATTCTCCCACGTGCCTGGTGACAGGACGAGGGGGAATGGGCTAAAGTTGTGCCAGGTGAGGTTTAGGTTGGATATTAGGAAGAATTTCTTTACTGAAAGGGTTGTTAGGCATTGGAATGGGCTGCCCAGGGCAGTGGTTGAGTCACCATCCCTGGAGGTCTTTAAGAGACGTTTAGATGTTGAGCTTAGTGATATGGTTTAGTGGAGGACTTGTTAGTGTTAGATCAGAGGTTGGACTGGGTGATCTTGGAGGTCTCTTCCAACCTGGATGATTCTGTGATTCTGTGATTCTGTGATTCTGTCTTTGACCAAGCTCACAGGAGCCTCCACAGATTTCTGTGAGCCTTCATTTCCAAGCAATTTTCTGCATACCGAAGCATGTTTAATACACAGATAAACCATTCTACTAGATATGTTTCCCCTCATAACTTTTCGAAACCCATTACCAACTGGTTGGTACCTAATGATCCAACCTCCCATTTAAAAGCAACTGCCCCCCCTCGGCACCAGCTGTCTGCCTCAGCAGCAAGCCCAGTGGCATGGGCTTCTTCTCACTGCTTTTACCAAAGTGCAAATGTACTTATGGGACTGGAAAGTCTGGTCAGCTGTGGGAGCAATCAAAGCGCTTGGGTAATTGCTCAGCCATTAACCAAGAGTATTTGCAAGTAGCAAAATTATCGTAATAAAACGTCCAAAACCTACTAGGAAAAGTCTCCTGTAGTAAATATTTTCTGGAAGATAAGTGTTGCTCTTCTCGTTAGTAGTCATTGGTTTTAGAGGTATATTTTGATTGTTTTGGAAGATTATTTTGGGGATTAGGGTTGGTGGGTTTTGTGTTTATACCTAGAATAAGAGGACTTTGAAGTGGAGTTTCAGAACAAGGTAACCCTGAGCTACTCTTTTCAGGTCAAGTGTTAAAAGTCTCCCCCTGGCTGAAGATTCATTGGAAATATATGCAAAGTTCCAATTTTGCTATTAATCCAGAAGGTAAAAACAAACAAACAAACAAAAAAAAAAAACCTTTCTTCAGTTGATCAAGAACCTATAGTTAAGTAACATATAAAGCCAGCTAGCTTTTTCTGCAAGTCCCCTATTTTTCCAAGTTATTAAATTTCAACCCTTCTGTTGGCAACACTCTAGAAAATAAGAAATAACTGTTAGCTTCTTGGAATCTCCATCTCCCAAGTCATACAAGTAGTAGCAAATGTTGGACAGGGCTGTTAAAATTTCTTTCATACTGCTATAAAACCCCTAGGTTTAATCGGCAGAGCCATGTCTTTGATGTTTTCATGTGGAGTAGTTCTGGAATTTCATAATCCTGACAGGTTTGTCAGATGCAACAAAGTCAAAAGCCACAGTCCAGCTGCTGGGGAGTGAACAGCTATACAAACAAGCTCAAGCAATGCTATTTCTCAGTCCATTAGTACTAGAAGCACCGTATTAAGCAAGGAAGCCATACACACAGACTGCTGTCAACTAAAATTCTTCAATCTCCCACACAGAAAATAAAATTATATGCATTTGCAGAATACTTGTGAAATCTGTGCAAACATCAGTAAACATATCTTTATTTTCCAACACTATTTTCAGGTCTGAAATAAGAAAATAAGAAAAAAATATCTTCAGCTTTTAAAAACTGCAAAAAATGCCTAGAGCTTGTTTATACATGCATATTATTAATCAGAGGCATCATTAGGGGTTGAATGTAAAATTGCACTTGCAATTATTTTGATAAAGTTTTGGGACAACGAATGGGAGGTTAAATCAAGCACTCAGTAAATAATTCAAGTCACAGAGTAAGCTTTGGACCCAGAACAATGTAAATGAAGCTCTTCCATTTCCCTGTCCTGGCCCTCAACCCCAGGAATCTTTACTGTGTTTATTACATTCTTTTTTTTTTTTTTTTTTTTTCTTTACAAAGCTTAAAAAAAAACACGAACAACTTCTGCTGCTCCAGAAGCATGCTGACTCTTCTCCAAACAGTACATTTGCAATTCATCAGTTAACATTCCGCATTAGATAATGAGCTATTAACACTATTCACCTGCACTGTGATGAAAATGATAGTCATTTGCCATTTGAATAAAGAAACGAAAGGGAGTCTACATATTGCTTTAAATATCTATCAGCTCACAGTGACATGTCACAGAAAGAAGGCTGGACAGATATTCAAAGAATGGTTGTTTAATGGGGAGAAATACTGTAAAATTGTTTATAGTGGAGCAGTAGGTTCTTATATAGGCAAAGTAAATTACAAACAGATTTCTCACTGACATTTTAAGACTTCATATTGGATCCTTATACACTGTTCAAAAATCAATTTTGCATGGAATTTATGTGAGCGCTCCATTATTAATGAAGCAGCAGTGGGCAACCCTGGCTGCACTCTTGCAACAGCAGCACCTGTCAGGAAGGATGCTACCACACGTAACCCACTGCTTTAATGGACTCAGCCCCCCATTGGTTGTGCTGTGACTCTGCCTGGGACTGGGCCCTTAGGCCACCTGTAATCAAAACAGTGTCAAAGGCTGGGGAGTGGGCAAGTTATTGGTAAGTCTCTGCAGGTCTTCACTTCATCTGGCGCAAAGTAATTTCACTCACACGGGCATTAAGTTCATCCACAAGCTTGTACAATTAAATTTAAACTGAAATTTTTGTAGAAACCAATTAGAAATAGGTATGAGAATTTTTTAAAAATGTGTACATAGATATTGAATGGGTATAATTTTATATTTTTTATACCATAAAAAGACACTCACATTTTCACTGAATGTCACCTTTTTATCTAATGTACTCTGGCTGATGCATCTTTCCATATCACTTATGTAGATGGTATGGTTTTGATTTCATAAGTAACAATCAGAATTGGGATATCTTTACCCTAGTTATGACACGTAATCCATATCTATCTTGAATTACAATTCCCAGTATGCATCTGATCTTCAATTTCTTTCTATATGCCTGAGATTACTGTAGATCTCACTCTAATTTAGGACACACTGAAGCATATGTTTGACTTTAAGCACATGTTTAAGTGCTTTCACAAACAGACATGGAATGAGGCTTTCACAGCATTTACACAGGAGATGAAATACAGAGCTAGATACAAAATATTGAAGGTTAAAGTGCTCTAGGAAAGTTAGCAGACAAATACTTAGGAGAGACAGTGCCTTCAAAAACACTGCTCAATTGCCCAAGGTTTAGGTGACCTGGGTTGTTCCTACTTTTTAAATGAAGAGTTAAATACTCTTTCCTACATTCTATGATTTTATAACTGTAAAAGGAAATAATATTTCCATATTGACTCTTATGTTAATAAACTGATAATGAAAATTTTCTGATAAAGTCCAACTGCGTAAGAAATTCCACATACTAAAGAGAAATCTCATAGCCCAACATTATTAAATAGTGTACTAAATAATAGAGTTCTGTGTACGTTGATTGGCTAACAGATGAAATCTGAATTGTGCCTAATACAACATAATTCATTGTTCAGAATTTATGAGACTCATCATCATTTAATTAACAATATAAATATTAAAAAACATTTTCTAATAAAATTTTGTAATTGTAATAAGACACTCCACTGTATGAATTATGAAGTATTAATTCACACCCAGTTGTGTTGAAACTGGGCATGAATGAATAGATCATAATTCACAGCCTGTCATGTCCTAGTGCTGAAAAATAAAAATGCAGAAAAAATAAAATGGAATAATACCTTGCAGAGACAACTTATCTATAATCTAAAAAAAAAAAAAGTTATTAATATAATTTATTGTTCCAACTTTTTAATAACCAGCTTCCCACATATTAAATGACGCTTGATCTTGTATCCCTACACATGGAAAATATCTGCTTGATCTGCTTGACAGTGATGTGATGGTGCTGACTTCAGAGATCTTGCCAGGAACACTAGTAGAGATGCTCAGATTTGCACCAGCCAAGAATTTGGCTGACTAGCTTAACGAGTTTTTTTTCTAGTAAAAGGACTCCAAAATGACAGATCTTAAGTAATTAGGCTGTGTGACATGTTTTCATAAGTTCAAATCATAAATTGATTTGTCAAAACTACATTTTGATGAGAATGATTCAAGAGTTTTAGTTGAATGAGACTGATATTTACGATCAAAAACAGAGAACAAAAAGAACAAAAACCTCAAAACATCTTTACAGTTTCTAACTGGAAGAAGTTGATTTTTGATTTCAAGCTGATGTTTATTTTTAATTTGTGAAAACTTTAAAAGTGTGTACACATTAAATAAAATATTTCATTTGTTCTGTGAACCAGAATGTCAGTTGTTTGCTAGCTCTGGAAAGAAAATGTAGCTTTTATGTTTAAAACACTCTATATGTGAAAGATTTCCAGAGGCTCGGCTTATGTGAATTTTCAGGATGCTTGAATTTGAATCAGGGTCAGTCTTGAAAATCAGCCACCCAGTTCTGGAATGGTTGAAATTAAGCTCCATCTAGCTCAAGAGAAAATATATTGACCCAGCCGGTTTCACTTAAGTCCCTCTCAATGTGCTTCCCTTGGCTGTGTGCAAGAAGCAATGCTGGAATACTGTGACTGCAACACAGAAATTAATAGGAATTTGAGCTTTTTCCTGGTTCTTGCTGAGTGCAACCAAAGTACAACCGTTTTATCTCTGCTCCACATGGGCCACACAGTGATTTGCTCCAAATTCACGCTTCCTGAGTTTTCTCTTAAACTTTGACAAGTGAGTCTAAGACTGTATCTTTTCCCTTCTCTGTCCCTTATTTATTTCCTTTCTTGTCATCTTTGCTGCCTAACTGCCCTTTGGGGAAGGAACTCTACAGATTGTGGAGAGGGTGTGTAATCTGAATCCACACCACTGCCTGCCACTGAGATTGAGAAGCTGTTATGTCAGATGTACCAAGCTTTTCAGTGGGGGAAGGACATGCAGAGTTCTGGCTGTCACATGTGTCAATCTTTGCTCCATGATGTGACTAAGAATGTACCTGTCTCATGACCCAGAGATACCTTCTTTCAAATAATATGGACTGCTTGTGCAATGCCCATCATATGACCCAAGCATCTGCACTCATGACAAATGACTGGATGCATCCCATGGTGGACAGCATTTTGGCCACATGAGGAAGGCATTTCCTCCTGCATTACAGAGAAGTGTGTTAGGGCCCTTGGGAAATCAGATTACAAAACCAATTCATATGCCTGTAATCAACTCGCTACACATCTGAAGAGTCACACCTGAAGGGTTCCAAGAAGGGGCACATAGAACAAGCAATGGGTCAGACAATTTTTTCTTTTGGGCCAGATCCAGTCATGACCCACAGACTGTGGCAAAAGATGTCATGGACCTGCTTTCTCTAAGACATGTTCCATACTGCCCTTCCTTTTCAGTGTACACCAGTTCTTATGTTATTTCTTAGTCATCTCCTCCTCTTCTTTGAAATAATTGGCACTACTAATATTTACAGACAACTGTGTGGATACAGTGACTGTAAATCAGTATCCCTCTCAAACCAAGCAAAGAACTTAATGCAAGCTAGAAAACTCAGACAAGTGGATTACATTAATTCAGCAATAACCCAGTTGTTTCTCAAACTTATGTTAAGTAAGGGAAGAGAGAAGAAGAGTATGATATTTCTCAACACTGGCTCTTTGTATTATTAGGGTGGCTGAACATCAAGGGTGAAATCTTGGCCCTTGCAAAATTAGTGGGAATTTTGCCATTGACTTCAATAGAGTCAGGATTCTACCCTGGGTGAGCACAGCTCACATATGTATTCCCACAATGAAAATTAGGAATGATTTGTCTGGTAGCATATGGAGTCCATTTATGCATTATGAATATGATTATTACTTAAAATGAAAGATAAATGTAAATTAACTACTATATTGATGCATGCCTTGCACATATCAAATACAAAAGATGGGAATCTGATCATCCATTACAGTCTCTTTTTTTCTTTAATCTGAATTAGGTAAAAGTTTAAACAGTTTGTTAGGGAAGAGACTTACAGGACAAGGGAAAAGTAACCAGCAACCTATCAAATTCCTTGCTAAGTTTTATAACAATACAAGCCAGGTTGCCTGGGTTCTGGATTTCCTGCTGATTGTCAGTTTAAATGGCTCTTTAACATTGCTATAATGACAGATTTTTTGTTTGTGAATTAATTTTACTATTTAAAGTAATATATTTGAAGGAATAAGAATGGAGGAAAAGCTGAAAAAGGGAATCTAATCCCTCATGGCTCTGTACTGCCTGACCTTTCCCACCAGAAAAATGATTCTGCTTCTTTGGAAATGTGGCTCAGCGCCATCCCCGCTGCAGACATGGTTTCAAACTGCCTTGGAGTTGTGCCACAAAGAACCTCTGGGTTATTATACAGGATGGATGCCAGACAAACTGGCTGAGGTGTGGTTGGTTTTTAAGGACTTCCAATTTGAAAGTTATGCTATACATAATGTGATTAGATCTGACTGGAATGTTATTCCTTATTTTCTTTTATTGAAGTTTAATTGTTTCCTTACTCCACTGTCATCTCTCCATTTGACTAACACTTGTGCATCACTGGTAAGATATAATACTCGGTCTGGCTTTGTCTTTAAAAACCACTGCTCTGTGGACCTTTCTTTGTTCCCCAGAGAAAGAAAGAGAGAAAGAAAGAAGTCCTAAGCATTTTTTTCAATAATCCTGCCAGCAGAAAATGTTTTACCTGAATGAGAATAATGAACATAAGTCATCAATCATACAACAGACCTCATTCTCACTAAAAGGCATATGTACTTTAGATGACCATCGCATTCAGTTCTTTAGCCCCTAGCTGTTCATTCTGATCTGCATAAGTAGACTGCTGCACACATCCCATAGAGCTCCACTTCCTCTTAACAGGTACAGCAACCACATAGTTTGATCAAAATAAAAGATAAGGACCTTGCTGCACAGAGTTTTTTATGTTGGGATCAAAACTGCTATTTAAAGATTTTATGCTTGCCATATTCCAATCTAGGAAATTAGTTTGGCAAAAGCTCCTGGGGTCAATGAGTTACGTCTGTATGTTTTGGTGCCAGAACACATTCTGAAAACAAAATATACAAGGTGAACAGATATTCACAATTTCTAAGGTCAGAATGAGTGACTATTTATAATGCCTTTGGGCAAATCAGGTGCCAGTTTACCCCATGGACTCTTTTGACTAACAGTGATTAACTGGACATGCCATCACATGGCATGGTTTGTCTTAAGGTGAACCACATCCCTTTGTCTCTCCAGTCAGATAGGAGAGGGTAAAGGCTGAGGTACTGAATGGGCACCAACGAGAGGAGGTTTCTCCTGAACACCAGGAATGCCCCTACCATTAATATCTTACCCTTATATATGTCCTGTTCCATTCTACCTTAATTTAATAGCATGCAAGGATAGTTGACAAGTGATTGCTAATGGAAAACATATTAGTTTGATCTAGTATATATTAACCACACTTCCAAAATCCTCAAATAAGTGCAGACTGCACAGGTTTTGTGGTAACGCAAGTTCTTCTCAACACTAAACTTTATTATTCAAGTACCTGGAGGTCTTTTTTGTTGTTTGTTTTGTTGTTTTGTTTCTTCCCCAAGGAAAATTTATAGAGACTTGTAATGAGGATGTATATTTTTATGCCTCCTAGCCCACTGTGTCTCATAAGCATACATGTACTTTTTGTTTATTATTTGGTACTGGTGGGAGCTAACTGGCTTAATAGATGTAAATCAGGCAGACTTTCCCTAACTGGTATAAAAAACAAAACAAAAACCAACCAACCAAACAACAACAACAAAAAAGTTGTTCAGATGCTGTAGCACTAGTATTTGCAATAGTATTTACCATTCATAAAAAAAATTAAAGATGCAATTTTATTTTATAAGAAGATGGTAAATTGTAAAAGCCAATATATGAAAAAAGAATTTCATTTAAATGCTGGATTTACGGTGCCACTGCAATAGAAGTCACAGGAGAATTAAGTTGGGCTGTCCTTCAGTGCGTTTCCTCAGGAAACTACGGCTGAGTTCAGTGGGGTGGGAGGGAGACAACACAATTTTAATTCCATTCATCTTTTGTTTGTTTCAGTTCAAAGATTTGGACTCGATGATCCTTGTGGGTCCCTTCCAACTAGGGGTATGCTATGATTTTTCTCTACTATAGCACAAATACAAAAGTATTTTAAAGTCAAACTTATATATGTAATTAATGTTAAATTATATATTAGTCACTTTATTATAGGTGTTTACTTCATTAAAAACTAAAGCCTTGCTTTGAACACCCATATCAGCACTAACAAAGCATAGGCTAATATGCAGCCCTTGCCATTGTTCAGTTCAATTCATAATAATATTGTTCTTTGCCTATAAAGTCAATGATTATCATATCACTGCTTTTCCCTTTTTCCTAATGCTCTGTGACCTTGCTTTACTATCCTGCAAAGTGGGAGAGCCAGCAGGATGCCCTTATCAGCAACAATCATTTCAAATGAATGTTAACATACCTATTTCCTGTCTGTCCTGCCCTCTTCCCCCCCCCCCCTTTGGCTATGATTTATTAAAATGATTTTGATTGAGTGCATGTGCACTCCTGCCTTCTATTGGAGTGTATCAGATGGGTTCAGCTGTGATCATAAACCTCATTCCCTTAGCAAATAAGATTCTAGTCTTCCTTGAGGAAGCAGCCATGGTTGGGAAGTAGAGGCGTCTGCTGGGGTTGTGAAGTTCCAAGTAGCCATGGCATGCAGCACAGCGCCAACAGCAAAATTGCTGCGAGGTCATGGATTTGTTAAAATAAATGTTGTTTTCTATCCAAACCTCAAGTGACATTATAACAAGGTTTTGCTGTTCATGCTGTCACTTTGTATTAAAAGTCTTAGACCAGTGAAGAAAGGCAGAGCTGAAGAGCAGAGGACAAGAAGGGAAGTGCAGAGACACTGTACAAGTTCATTTTTGGTGGCAGAGAAAAAAAGAATGGAAAGGCTGGACAAAGCAGGAGAAATGCAGACTGAATTGTAAACTATGAAGTTCTGTCTGGGCCTTAAGTACTCTAACAGACCTTAACTGCTCCACCTGGGTCCTCCACACAGCCCTGTCCAGGGTCTCAAGAGCTCAATATACGTCCAGGCCTGGGCACCCACTCCTTGCCTGAGGTACACCATAGGTGCAGTTTTTGGCAAGCCTGCTCCTAAACTGTTGCTTGACCTTCCCAGACTGACTTTCCACTTGGCTGTTACCTTGCTTTGCCTGGTCATCACTGGGCTATCAACAGGACCTGTCCTTGTCACCACCCTGCTCTGCGTTCCTGGCTCAGGGGCTCTGTGCCATTTCCCTGTAAGTGAAGCTATTGCCCAGCCTGTGTTGTGACCATCCTTGGCTTCCTCCTCCTGGACAGAGGAGATGGCCCTCACTGCAACAGAGGAGGGGAGGTCTCCTCAGGGAACATGTCCTGGAGGAGAACCAATAAAGCAGGGCTATATGTCCAAGCAGAGGACAGGAAAAAGCTGCACTTCCCACTCTTTCACCTCCTTCAATCTCTGTTTAGAGACAGAAAGATCTTCCCTACAAGAATGTGAAATGTGTTTCATGGATTTCTGAAAGGAAGGCAAAGGCAACTGTAGGCTGTTGCAATCTCCATGTTGCTGGCAGTTATGAGAAAAAGTTGCTGGCAAACTGCATGGGAAAGTTAAGTGGTAAATATGTGCCAAGAAGTAAAAGTAAAAATAATGGTGATTCAGACTTCTTCAGTTTCCATAGAATCAGAAATTTTAGACGATAAATCATGATTTATCTGATATAAGACTTCCAGTATGAGCCTTTTTACCAAGCCCTTGTCAGATATCACCATGAAACAATTACCAGGATTCCTACGTTGGAGGAAAAAAAAAAAAAAAAAAAAAAAAAAAAAAAAAAAAAAAAAACTTGAGCTTCAGTGGACTCCTAGAAGCAAGCGAATAGCCAGGAAGATGTCAGAAACTGAAGTTGTATAAAAAACATGTTCTTAACTAAATCTAAAGAACACCACATGCAAACTGAGAAAGAGTCTTAAATTCAACGGCATTTATAGTTCTGCTGGTATATTTTTATGCTGGACAAGCTGACCATAAATGAGCATAAGATCTTCACAGCTTATGGTAGATTAGCCTACAGTAAAAATAGGCATTTTAACTCTATGACAAAAATATGCCCCAGAAGACTGAAGTGATGAGAGAGCATTTAGATCAAGCAAGGAGGCTTTACTTTTCTAACTGATGGCAGAATAGAAATGTAAAAATATTTGGATCATCTCTAAGACATTATAAAAGAAATAAAAGAATATTGCTTTTGTCCTCTGGCATGGGTCAGGTCAGCAGAATTATCTTCCCATGAGATGTGGAATGGCTGCACAACCAATTCACAATAGCTCTTATAGCACCTAGCACTGTAGGTGTGAGACATACTCACCTGCAGGTTGGTGCTTTGTCTGCGGATCACCGCTGATATGAAAATTCTGGTCATCACTCTCCTGGTCTGTCCTCATTCCAAACAGCCTTCTCAAGTGTCACTCAGGTGACACTTAGCTCCATTCCTTGTTATTTTGTAAAAGCCAAAAGCTGTGACCAGGATGTGGGAGGACTCTGTATTCTTTATGCTTCTCAGATCTTAGCACACAACCCACAGGAAAGAAGGAGCCAAAATTATTTATTTACTTTATTTAAAGAAAACAAAACAAAACAACAAAAAAAACACTTTAGAGTTGTTGATCTCTGTCAGCCATTTGCCCTGTCAACATATGTCTGGTGGTACTAAAAATGGAATACCCAACTAAGATTTTAAAAAAATGCATGTTTAACAGACAGTCCTGATTTATTTCCAGCCTCACTAAAGCAGCCTTTTTCCTTTCCCTCTAGCTTCTTTTCCTCTTTTGCTGTTCTCACTATCAACCGTCGTTAAAAACCACAAATGCTGTTTCCTTTTTCACTGAAGTTAAAGAAGCTTAGAACAGCACTTGCAAGATGCGCTCAGTCTCTGTATTGAGAGGCCATGTATCCAAAGCAAGGACTAATGTAAATGACAGTGACAGGGAAACCCTGCTGCTCTTGGCTAAGGTCTACTTTCTCTACAAAGGTAAATGGTGTCCCTTTATGATTGCTCTGATTGCTATTTGTTGCAACAGAATGTTTTACTGAGCACACACCATTTGTTTAGCTATACAGCTCCTACGTAAAACAGAAAAATATAAATAAATAGCCAAGATGTTCATCTTTCAAACAGGCATACTGGAAAGACATTGTAGCACTTTCCTTCCTCTTCAGTCAAATGAATTGTTGTTTTGGAAATAAGAAATATTCATGGTAACACATGTTTAAATTCTTCATTTTTTCTATAAAATATCTAAAATATTTATCAAGTATAAAGGCATACTTCTTTTAAGCACACTCACGGTAGATTTGTCACTGTGTTTACTTTATCTCAAACCAAGAAACATTGTCCAAGCAGTTTCTCTTGAGCTGAGATGATTGTAAAGTTTAGAACGTACTATGTAATATGCTCAGGCTTGTACATTCAATTTACTGTATAGTGATTTTAGTACTTAAATATTGTATTCAACCTCAATATAGTTGTACGCATTCCCACAGTAATAATCCAAATCAATCAGCCATGTGTTATTTCTTCCATTTCTCCTAAAACAATTACATGTACATGCTATGAGTTCATTTAGAGAACTTGTAATAGCAAGAGACTAGGAGGAGAAATTGATAACTAATGAAATAATGAAAAGAAAATAATTCCCTCGAAGCACTTCATTTTTAGCTGTTTCATTCTGTGGTGAAACAAAACTACAGCTGTCAAAAATATGGCATCCTAAACCCCTAACAAATTTAAAAGATACCATCTGCAGGCAATACAGTGCAGATAAACAGATGTTGCAGAAGTACAAAGCCCAAAGAAGAGAAAATGGTTTGACAGTTCTAAGGTTAATACATCTGAAAAGAAATAACATATGTTTCTCTGATGAAGAGAGAGACTCTGAAATGTAACAATTGCTTATGTTTATAAATAGCTATTAATGACTAACAGTTAATACCTGCTCTTTTTTTTTTTTTAATTTCCTTAAGAACAGTAAGTAGATCAATTAGAGAGGACTACAAGTTCAGCATCTTTCTGTGTAGCATTAGTTGTTTAGTTTAACTGGAGAAGGTCCCTACACTATCTTTAATCTGTTTGTGTGGGTTTTTTTCCCCTGTCCAAGAACTCTCATTAAAGCAAACTCTTTTGAAATATGCAACACTGGCTAGCTTAGTCCCACTTACTAATGGTCCTGAATTGATTCTTAATTAGTTGCAGTTTTGGATGGAATCCCATTAAAATAGCTGAGTGCTCCAGCAGGAAAGAAGGAACTGGCAAGTGTTGTGCTGTGAGCTGCTGAGAGTTGGGGCGAGCTTGCACCCGCAATGGCAGCTATGCACAATGCAGTGAGATTCAAATCATGCTCTGTGCTCCTGGTTTGAACACAAACCTTCATATGGTAATCTATCCTCCATCTATAAAATATGATGAAGAAAGACATCACAATGCTGTTAGAAAAATTGCATTCCTCCAACGCTCTTCTAGTCTCTTCTTAAGGAAAAAAAGGATACTAATTCAGAAGACTATGAAATCTTTTCGATAAATCATTGAATCTTTTCTGTATAATTTTATTTGCTATATATTTTCTAGCCTTCTGTTTATATTCTAGAAAGCCTCTGGGAAGCAAAAGATTACATTTCTATGTTTTTCCGCCAAACAACTCAGTAGTTGCTATGAACTGAAACATATTTTTTTTTATGAAGGGAATCAGAGGTCAACATACAGGCAGGTATTGCTTTACAATTTGAGTTTAATTATAGAAAAGTGGGGTATCAAGAAAACAAGCTCTTCTAAAGCATTATCTGGAGCAAGTGTCCCTGTTGTTAGGGGACAGTGATGTCACGTGATCAGCTTTTGTATTCAGCAGTAATAATTCACTGCCTGCATGTGGGGATTGATCCCAGCTATGGTATCCCCAAAGGAGCCTCCACTAGGAATGGGCTTACATACTTTGATCTGCAGATTAACATGAGCAGGATCACAAGCCTTTGTCTCTTGTAAACATCGTATGTCCCTAAATTTGTATCCAGCAAAAGGCTGAGTCTTGTGTTTATTTGGGTAATGAATTGCAGTAATTAATGCATGCATTGATTCCTCCACTGACTCTCCCCTAAAGGCCATTTCCATTTTTAATTTATAGAAAATGCATACAATTCCTTTAATCAGAGAATAGTCTGGAATCTAAAATAAATATAACACTCACACATGCAAAAATACTAAATGTAAGTGAGATTACTGAGCAGAATTAAGGTGAGAATTAAGGTAGACAGAAGACATATTTAACATTATGTTAAAAGACATCTAAAGAGCAATAATAATAATAAGCATTTGGGATTTTCAGGGCAGATCCAGCCCCTATAATGAGAGAAGTACAAATCCTACCATCTCAGTGAACAGATTTCCACTTCAGGGTTCAATTTGGTCCCTAACATATGAATATATTTATGTCACACATTTATATCACAAGGATGTTTTGGTGCTTTATCCAGTCTTTTACTCAGCCTTTTATTTCAGGCTTTTGCATTAAAAAAGACGCTACCATTTACTAACTGTTCTTGAGGGGGGGGAGATTCAAAGGAGGAATTTGTGCTTCCTTTATGAATCGTGAATATTGCTTGTTTGCTAAGTGCAGAAACTGTACTCAGCATTGTACAAGATGCAAAATGCAAACAACCGTTCTCTCACAGTCCTTCAGCCCAAAAGCAGTTTATAGCATCTCAGATATTACCCTGATCTTAAACTGTACCATTCACAAACAGCATGACATCAGAACAAATCAAAAATCAAGTGCAAACCAAATAACACAGTTTAGAAATAAAAAGAAATTATATCAGATTTTTTTTTTCTAATTCCTGCAGTGCTTTTAGAAGCTAATATTATTTTTTCCTTACTTGGGAAATGCCTGCCTTATATCATACAGTACTTTGTATATATATAATTTCCATATACATATGTATATTGAAATGTGTGTAAAATATGCCCAGCGAGGTACGAAAATACAGCAGTATAAATACAGAGCAAGGCAGATGATGCAGTGCTGAGGAATGCAATCTAATATTTTTCTGAAATGTACAGGTAATATAAATTAGAAAATACCCCACAGTACGTATACAGCATAAAGGACACAAAAAGAAAGACTGATTTGGAAGCACACACAAACTAAAGGAATACCTGATTAACCTTTCACTGACTCCCGGGCCACGTGATGCAAAGCTTGCCTTCCTCCTAGAGTGATGGCTTTAGAAGAAGATGTTAAATTTAACCTCTGGCGCAATGATAAATTGACAATAAAAAATTCAATGGCTTGGTAATTACCAATCACTTTGGACATCGGCAACATTTTTCAGTTCTGTCAGTGCTCATTGGCACAAAAGCTTCAGCTGAAATTCTCTCGATCTCCCTCTTTTTAACTTTGTTTTCATGATGCAGATTAAATCTGCCACCCTATTACTGATTCATTTTCCTAATTTTTCATGTCTGCACCATGCCCCAGCTGCACTAGGCTGATAATTGTGGAGCCCAGCCCTGATGATTAACATCAGAAGAATTAATTATGCCTGCCATTAAAATTCCAGGTTGCACATGGTGATCAAGAAAAATTAAGTTTCTCTAGGCCTCTAAATCATTTCACCTTTGAGGAGAATGATAGTGCCTCGACAGCTAAACTGCAGCCTGCGTTCCAGAAAAGGTCTAAACCACACACCCTTTGTGTAATTCACTAAACGCCTTCTGAGTTATTCTCACTGGTTTATTCCACTTGCTAAAAGGATTTACAGCTCTGCAAATAAAAAGAACTAAAGTATCTAGCTGATTGCTTGATTCCAATATAAAACACCTTTTTTTCCTTCTTTCTGAGGCTCTTCGAGGGTATCTGTTATATTAATTTATAGATTAAAGCATCACACAGAGAAAGAAAGATCCAGGCATAGAAGTAGTTTCTCAGAATTGGTAGATAATTTACTTCTGTCCCAGTTACAAACTGAAGGGAAATGATAATTTTAGTACTAGGTAAAAACAATGATATTTGTCAGAAATAAATTGATAATGAAACAAAAACAGATTCCAAAGATCTTTAGGCTAAATGGTAATGAGAAAGAAAAAGCCTGTTGACTGACTCATTTTGAAAATGATTTTTGCATGGGAAACTCAAAACGTATTCAGTCTAGCCTACGGTATAGAATTTACCGGAGCCATAAAGAGTAAGATGATATGCATTTAGCATGTTCTTTTCCTACACTATGTTTCATTTTCAAATTACCATAATCATGCATATTACTGGTTAGCTTTAGAAGACTGCAATGAGTCAGAATTTGATGAACGGGTGTAAGTATCTTATGTCAAATGGTAAATGTCACTCACAACTGTACAAAGTGTATGCATAAACTACACATCATATCAGCTTCACTTGTTATGTTTAGGCAGCACTACCACAGGAAAACTGTTTAGATGTGAATACTCTTGTTAGTTTTTATAAATGAAAGATTTCTAGGATAAATGTAACAGAATCAGACCAAAGAGCACTACAAGAGCAATTATCTTCCCCTATATAAATATGTTATGAAATGGGAGGTCTCGGTGCATTTAGTGATTAACTACTACGGGAAGTCATGTGTATGGTGAAATAAGAGAAAGACCCTTCAATTTAAAACTTAAATCCTTGAGTTTAACGTGAACATCACTGCTATAGCTTAAGGATATCGTATTCTATATAAAATAGCCCATTTAGAACTTGTGAGGACTTTATTGCATTGTCTCACGAATGACAGCTAGCATAGTAGTCGTGATTAAATGAACATTTATTGTATTTGTAACAGGATTCCAGGAATGCCATAAAATGAAGCATGAAGTCATCCATTTAAACATTTTTAAAACATGTCTTAACTGAAAGCATTGAAAGTATTTCCTTACAAGAATTTCAGCTAAATCCCAAACCTTTTCCTTTCTCCCTCAGGACACAAGGGATAACTCAAGGTTACCAAGATTTTCTGCAAATCACAGATGTCTCCCCAGAGATTCAAGAAAGCAGTCAAACACACTGTTCAAAGCCTATGAAATAAGGTGACAGAAGTCTGAATATATTTACTTGTCTTGTCCATTCCTGACATGATGAGAGATCAAATGAAGTCAGAAAAGGGGCATACATGTCAAGCAACACACAATGAAATGGGATTAAAGCACTAGTCAAAATTGAGTGTAAGATCATCTTAAACATTTTCTGAAATACACCAGTACCCCATACTAAAAATTCAGTTTTCTTTGAGTACGGCTATCAGTCAATATATTTAGGTGATAAGAGATTAATTACAGATTTAACTTTCAAGACTTCAAAAAAATATATCTAACAATAACTATCAAAATCAACTGTACTAAATTTTGATACATTTAAAACTAACTCCAAATAGATTCACTAAGTAAATACATAAAAGCTGTATCAAAATCACAATCAGCCTACCATGAGCTTTGGGAGAGGATTATCTTCACTGACTCTGGTCTTGGAAATGCCAAAAAATACAGCAATTCATCTTCAAAATAGCTTGAAAGGGATCATCTCTGGGCCAGAGAAGAGGGGGATTAGTATGTTCCATTTGCCCCAAAATAACCAACAACCTTTGTCCAACTTATCCCTGCTAGCTCACAGATGTATCTTGCTACATTTGGGTACATGTCATTTTATCTACCAGTCAACTGAAATACAACAGATGTTAAGGAGTACAAGAGTACAATGGCACAAGGATCATTTCAAGTCACACAGTTAATACCTAGGCCAAATCCAGGCTTCCTCATTTATAGAAACTTGAATATAATGTTTGACTAATTATAGTAGTGAACAGCCAGAGAGAAAGCTTCAAATAGACTTTCATATAAACTATTTTGCCTGTAAGAGATTTCAGTCCTCAATCTCTAAATTTTTGCTAATGTTAACTTCTACTCAAAACTTCACATTGGCAAAGGGAGAAGAAAAACATTGTATGCCAGGAAGAAAAGGGAAAGGAAGAGCAGAAGAGCAGAAAATCTGCTTGGAGAAAGAATTTTATGAAAGTACAGTAACATGAGTTCTTCCAAACTATTGGAGAGCAGCTATATGAAGTGGCATTGCTTCTAGTCAAAATTGAGTTTCACAACACAGCTTTGCAAAACCCCCGTGATGATTTGATGATTAGGATGATCAGCTCTAAATAATAGAAATAAGCCATATCCCATTTCCAGATAATTTTAGGCAAATTTGACTTCTGATTTAGTTATCAAAAGTCAGTGGCTCTGTATGAAATGTATTAGATAAAGAGGTAAAAATAAAAGATAAAATGCCGTTTTAAGTGGTATAGTTCCAGTTTTCAGTTGCTTAGACTTTTTTTCCCCCCCGTAAATCCATTACCTAGTCACTGTTAGGTAAACACCATCTACCATTAAAAAAACATTTTGCATTGTCATTGATGGTCATCTTCTGCCATCCTTTATCCTGATTTACTTTGTCTGTTCATTCCAATTGCATGATCAGTGAAATAAAAGTTACTACTTGACATCAGTAGAATTCAGCCTTTAATCTTTTGTTGGTAGTTCCCAGCACCACAGCTGACTCAAAGCCTCTGAATCTGCCATCCCAGTTTTGAGTATGTGTTTGAATATTGCCTATTAACTGATACAAATTTTCATCTATTATGTTTTGCATTAACTTGACCATGAACTTGGACCGACTGTGATAAGTGCTGTAAAAGACAGGGGGTCTTTAAGAGTTCAGTTTCCAAAACAAGATGATTGACACTGACAGACCAACAGGGAAATGCAAGTAAGTAATGAGGCTAAATTTGTCAGCGTGCTAGGCTATGTTGCTAAGAAGTTTTTGTAGACATCACACACACAAGTTTTGAGAAGAATAATGTAAAAGAATTCATTCCAAGTGGAATGAGAAGTATGTTTTGTTTTTGTTTTTTTATTGTACATAGAATGAAAATAGTAAGAGGTGCTTCTAGTACTGATCTCTCTTCTGTGATATCTCCTGTGAAGAAAGGCTGAGAGAGTTGAGATTGTTTAACCTGGAGAAGAGAAGGCTTCAGTGAGACATTATCGCAGCTTTGTAATATATAAAAGGTGCTTATAAGGAAGATGGAGAAATAATTTCTACCAAGGTCTGTGGTGGCAGGACAAGGGGCAACAGTTTAAAACTGAAAGAAGGTAAATTTAGATTGGATATAAGGGAGAATTTTTTTTTAATGAGAGTGGTGAGGCACTGGAACAGGTTGCCCAACAGAAGCTGTAGATGCCCCATCCCTGGAAGCATTCAAAGAAAGGTTGGATGGGGTTTTGGGCAACCTGGTCTAGTGAAAGATGACCCTGCCCATGACAGGGGGTTGAACTAAATGAGCTTTAGAGGTTCCTTCTAACACAAACCGTTCTATGATTCAATAATTTATTCCTACTTTTTGTGTCATTTGGGTATTTCTTCATCTCCCAAATCTTTATCTATTTTTCCCATGCTGTCAATATAATATTCACGTCATCTCCCAGTCTTCAAAAACAGTGGTGTCAACACATGAATGTGTGTTGACACACCAACATCACAGCAATTAGTTTGTTTTCAGTTGCAGTTTCATGCATGAATTCCTGAAGCCTTACATATGCTGCCATGCTTCACTGCAACTGATATTGTTCCTACCAGTTAGGTTGTATTAACCAAAGAGTTCCAGAGGAAAGCCTAACTCCTGAACCTCATTGGCTTTGCACCACAACTTTACCTGTCATACAGACTGAAATCAAACTGGAAATGCTGTACACTTCTGGAAACATTCATAATGCAGTCAACATCCCTGTATCACAACATCCCATGAATCAGCTGTACCTCTCATGCATTAAAATGAAGTAGATTGGCCGGTCTGGTTTCAGTATTTGTCCTCCTAGTTTGCCATATTTTCAAAGCTGCATTGATTAACTAAAGAAGATCAGAGAGAACATTCCGGCGTCTTGTCAAAATGTCTTGACAAGACATTCCGGTGTCTTCCAGTGTCTCTTAAACAAAGAATATAGGATGATTTATGTATACATCTTCAGCCCTATGCTAATGAGATTTGATCTCAATCTTCCCTGATCTCTGTCATTATAATTTGATTTGCACCATATCTACCTGAAATAAAATATAATGCATTCAACATATATTTATTTACATGTAAATCCAGAAGGATTTATACGCTCACACACATCAGCAAAGTTCTGAGATGTGTTTATGGGACATTTCCTATAACAAATGCCTTCGGTATTCTCAGGTGTCGGGTACTTTCCTGATTACCATGCAGCAGGCCAAGGAGCTGGCCTGTCCAATACAAGTCACTGGAAGACACTTCTTCCATGCCAGTTTCCAAATCCTAATCTGGCCCAGGCAGTTTATGGTGCAGCAGTCTGTTATCTTTTGAGTACAATGGGCCAGTCACTACAAGGATGTTCTACCTCCATGGCTCACAGTCACAGAGAAGAAGATATCCTTGAGGGTTGACAGAGACATGAAATTGTCCTGAACATAACCCATATGAAGATAAATACAGAATATATATATGAAGAGTAGTTACATTTTAATACAGGCAATTCATTAGAATGCCAAAAGGAAAATGGAAGAGAACAATGGATATATCTATCTGTAGCTATCTATATATCTGTATATCTATGTATATCTATCTGTATATCTATGGCTAGACTAGTTGCAAAGTTCTCATTCAATACGTTCCAGCAGTTAAACTGTCAGATATAGGTAGTCTTTCATATCAGACTTCTCTTCCCAAATCTGTAGTCATAGAAGAGAATACAGGCTTGGAACCTACATTTTCCTTCATCACTCAGATCCCTACTTGAAACCTATTAAAATTCAACCATTCATCAAGGATTTCTTTGTCCTTATATAAAAAGAAGTTTAAGTCTTCATGCTGGCAAGTCATTGTCTGTTTCCTCCATTGTTCACCTGGCACCTCCAGCAGAACTCTTAAACTACGCAGACAGTAACCAGAGTTAGCTAAAACCACTCCACTGTTTGCTAATATCCAAGCAACTGTTAATTCTTTGGAAGGCAGAAGACTATTTCTGCAAGGCAGGACTACGTTCACTTCCCAGAATAAAGGTTTTACCATACAGAGTTAATCTGATATTCCAGATAAACATGTAAGTTGCTAATCACATTTTGTACAATCATATTCAGTTCATGAAATTGCGTATAATTGGTCAGATGCTGGGTCCTGGTGCTTTAGATTTAACAGTTACAGATTATATATAAGAACATGATTTTCTTTCCAGTAATAAGTTTTACTAACTTACTGCTACCACTTGCAAACAGGATTCATTCCAAATGTAAAATGGTGTTTATTTAGGTCAGCCCATTTTGTCAGAAATATCTGGTGGGATTATTCAAACAAATAAAGATTTGGCAAAATTTTCCCGTGACCGTTTCAGTGCCAGATCTCCAGGGAAGACTTTAGAAATAGCAAATAGCTTTTTTTTTTTTTTTTTTTTTTTTTTTTTTTTAAAGCAATAATCAGACACACAGACACAGACACAGATTTCTAGGTTGGAAGAGACCTCAAGATCATCGAGTCCAACCTCCGACCTAACACTAAGCACTCCACTAAACCATATCACTAAGCTCTACATCTAAACGTCTTTTAAAGACCTCCAGGGATGGTGACTCCACCACCTCCCTGGGCAGCCCGTTCCAATGCTTAATAACCCTTTCGGTAAAGAAGTACTTCCTAACATCCAACCTAAAACTCCCCTGTCGCAACTTTCGCCCATTCCCCCTCGTCCTGTCACCAGGCACGTGGGAGAACAGACCAATCCCCACCTCACTACAGCCTCCTTTAAGGTAACTGTAGAGAGCGATAAGGTCTCCCCTGAGCCTCCTCTTCTCCAGGCTGAACAAGCCCAGCTCCCTCAGCCGCTCCTCGTAAGACTTGTTCTCCAGACCCCTCACCAGCTTGGTCGCCCTTCTCTGGACTCGCTCGAGCACGTCCATGTCCTTCCTGTAGCGAGGGGCCCAAAACTGAACACAGTGCTCGAGGTGCGGCCTCACCAGAGCCGAGTACAGGGGCACAATCACTTCCCTAGACCTGCTGGCCACACTGCTTCTTATACAGGCCAGGATGCTGTTGGCCTTCTTGGCCACCTGAGCACACTGCTGGCTCATATTCAGCCGACTATCAACCAATACTCCCAGGTCCTTCTCGGCCAGGCAGCTTTCCAACCACTCATCTCCCAGCCTGTAGCTCTGCTTGGGGTTGTTGCGCCCCAGGTGCAGGACCCGGCACTTGGCCTTGTTGAACTTCATACAGTTGATCTCAGCCCATCGCTCCAGCCTATCCAGATCCTCCTGCAGAGCCTTCCTGCCCTCGAGCAGATCGACACACGCACTTAGCTTGGTGTCATCTGCAAACTTACTGAGGGTGCACTGGACGCCCTCATCCAGATCATCGATAAAGATATTAAAGAGGACCGGCCCCAGTACCGAGCCCTGGGGGACACCACTTGTGACCAGCCTCCAACCAGATTTGACTCCATTCACCACAACTCTCTGGGCCCGGCTATCCAGCCAGTTTCTAACCCAGCAAAGCGTACGCCAGTCCAAGCCCCGCGCAGCCAGTTTCTTGAGGAGAATGTTGTGGGGAACGGTGTCAAAAGCCTTACTGAGGTCAAGGTAAACCACATCCACAGCCTTTCCCTCATCCACCAAGCGCGTCACTTGGTCATAGAAGGAGATCAGGTTCGTCAAGCAGGACCTGCCTTTCGTAAACCCATGCTGACTGGGCCTGATCGCCTGCTTGCCCTGCAAGTGCCGCGTGATGACCCTCAAGATAATCTGCTCCATGAGCTTTCCTGGCACTGAGGTCAAACTGACAGGCCTATAGTTCCCCGGGTCTGCCCTCCGGCCCTTCTTATAGATGGGTGTCACATTGGCTAGCCGCCAGTCAACTGGGACCTCCCCCGATAGCCAGGACTGCCGATAAATGATGGAAAGCGGCTCGGCCAGCTCCTCTGCCAGTTCTTTCAGTACCCTCGGGTGCATCCCATCAGGCCCCATCGACTTGCGCACATCCAAGCTCCTTAGCAGGTCGCCAACCATTTCCTCATGAATAGCGAAGGCCACATCCTGCTCCCCATCCCCTTCCGCCAGCTCAGGGCACTGGGTGTCCAGAGAACAACCGGTATTGCCGCTAAAGACTGAGGCAAAGGCGGCATTAAGCACCTCAGCCTTTTCCTCATCCTTAGTAACCAGGTTTCCCCTCGCATCCAGTAAAGGATGGAGATTCTCCTTAGTCCTCCGTTTCGCATTGATATATTTGTAAAAGGATTTTTTGTTGTCTTTAATGGCAGTAGCCAGGTTGAGCTCCAGATGAGCTTTGGCCTTTCTAATTTTCTCCCTGCACAGCCTCGCTACATCCTTGTAGTCCTCCTCAGTGGCCTGCCCTTTTTTCCAAAGATTATAAACCCTCTTTTTCCTGCTAAGCATAAGCCGCAACTCTCTGTTGAGCCAGGCCGGAATCAAAGTAAGGATAACTAAATTGACAAAGAATTAGCAATCTTTTTTACAGAACTATACTTAATATATTAGACTTCACAATTAATGATAGGAAAATTAGGAAAAAAAATCAAAGCACACATAAGTAGTAGTGATTAATAATGTTCAACTTTGTTATACTTTCATTTGACAAGGACCTGCTAGAGTGGTCAATACTTCATCCCTGGTGATTTCCCTTTTCACATGCTGCTAATCCATGCTCCAGGTTTGGAAAGCAGGCCACTAGTTTTAAATACTCTCTAATTCCCTGCATTTTATAGTGTCAGCTTTATTTCATTTTTAAATATCTTAATGTTGAAAAATTAGTAACTGTACTCCATGCACTGTAAAATAACAAAACTTGCAAACTGGTAGCAATGGAATAATTTCCAGTGTAAAACAGTAATTTTACAAAATCTGACATTCAGTGTCAAAGCATTTTTTCTGATGTGAAGAAAATATGCATGACTTCTGTAACGTATCCTTAGCTGACTTTTCAGAAAATACAAATATTATACCTTTTTCCTAAATAATACTTCATATTCTTTGCAGTGGCAATATTTTTTTTTTAAAACACCATTTGGAATGAAAATAAACCTACAATCTTACAAAATAACCTTACATGTTCTGCAGTGACCAGGCTCAATTCCTCAAGGGACTGATGGAGAAAGAAGACACCTTCCTCATGGCAGTTTCCTTATCCTATATTTAACGTAACCAGTAGCAGTCAAAGGTCAGGGAACAAATGAGAGCCACTCAGCTAAGTGAGGCTCTGCAAGAGACAAAGATAAATTGATATAGAAGTGGGAATCTGGACTGAACAAAGAATTAAAAAGATACTTCCATTAGTCTGGCACCTGTACAGAAGACAGAAAACAACATACCCTGCCATCTATGTCAAAATTATTTACAACATTTCTGCTAAGACTGGCAGGTAAAAGTAGTGTGACATCTTCAAAATCACAGAGTCGACTGTTTAGGTCTTTACACAGGTTTTACTCTGCCCTCAGACAAGTAAATTCCAGTTTGTAGGATATATTGAAAGACAGGTCATAAAATTGAAATATCACATCAGGTTCTCTGTCATCCAGGTAAACTGGATGTTTATAAGCAGTTGTGTCTGAGCAGCCTTTCTGCACACAAATTCAACTGAGGACCAAAGATGGAAATCTCATATAGTCCATCTTTAGATGAGATTTCCAGCACTTCATGATTTTAATAAGGCCAAAAATTTCACAACTCTTTGAAACTCAAAAAGACATAAAATCTTGTCTGAAAGAGAAAAATACAGATTCAACAGGGTTCAAGATTTGATTCTGCCTTGATTTAATTTGAGTTGCTTTTTTTTCACTAGCTGGTATCTTACTGGAGCAGAAGTGTTATGCTCTTTTGTAAGAATAGCCTCTTTCCATGAAGGAATTTGGCTTAGTAATATGTGGAGGACTCCAGATGATAAATAACCTGCATATTGAACAGAATGGTAACATTTCATTCATGCAGAGGGGAAAATTTAGCCCCCATGGGGTATGTTACTGGGAACTCCTTAAATCAAAATGTGGAAACTCAATATTGAGGTACATAAACCATAAGCTTTATTGATCATGTCTCTTGTGACTGGGCTTTCCTACCATGCTAGAGACATAATTCTGCAAGGAGCTGATTTCCTTCCACTCTGGCTTAAGGCTGCTTAGCATCTAAAAAATCATAAAATCTTGTTTCTGTACTCATGTATCTTCGAATAGAACCTGGAAGGATTCTCAAGTGTATTCTTCAGCTTTTCTGAAATCCTTGTCAGGCATCTAAGAATCCTGAAGGAAACTGATATATATGCTTTCCAATGCAGGAGGTTGCATATTTGGCATAAACTGCAGTAACGGTATGAAAGGCCTTCAAAGAAACCAATGTCAGTGTGTTTCCTGATCCAGCACAACCCTAGTAATCCACCATTACTTGCATAACGTTGCTTTATTTCAATTTGAGTGACTGTTTACCTGTCATGTATGGTGAGATACTAGGTAGATGAAGAAAAGGACAGCCTGTGGAGGGTGAAGGAAGATGCCAAGGTTATAAACCAGATCTCATATTTATAGTCAAGCTTCACTTTCATGGGAAGCTTCTCCAGCACAGACATAGATGTAAGTGGAGAACATCCGAGCTCTCTATCAGGCAAAACCCTCCCCGGCCCATTCCTGTAAATTCTCCTCAGTGGCATGTTTTATTGCCCTGGAGACACCACATGATGGCTATTTATTTAATTGCTTGGAAAGCCCCGCCAAAGAAGGGTGTCTCAAGTTTGGCATGTTAGTTTCCTGCTTGCAGATTTACAGTTTAGCACTGTTTGGGTATTCAGAGTCTCCTTGTTAAAAGTGTGAGGGGCCCATTTCTCTAGATGAAGTACAACTGCTTTTTCTGCCTCCAAACAGCCCAAATCCCCCAAAAGGCACAGAGCAGAAGTGCAGTCTGCTTGAAAACTGGTGTGTGCCGCCCCTCCAACCACTGATTAATATTTGACATATTCTCCAAGCAGAGATCTATATCAAGTTCAGTGTTGTCTCTGTCCTGTCCTTTCCTTTCCTCCTCCCGCCTAATTTTGTAGACAGACAGCCATAATACGCAATAGAAACATAACTCTTTAAACTGAAAATGTCATCACTTAAGAATACAAGAGAGTGGTATGTGTCATGTATGTCTGCAAAATGCAGTTGCTGTCTGTTACAGTCTGTAGCAACTTTTAAATCTGTCATCACGGCATGAATTTCATATTAAGCTCCTTCCCAGTGCTTTAGCCAGGAAGTAAAGGGGGGAACATACTGTATCATTTATGGGCATGCTGGTGCTGGGTCAACCATGACATCACTCTCCACTCCGCTGAGCTGTAATGAGGTGAAAAGGCAGCTTTAGAACAACATAGCACTTTATTTATTAGGAAAATTTAAGTGTGCGTGTATTTCAATTTATGATAAAACTGAAAACAAAGGTTATGGACTATAGCTCTCCTACAGCACAAAGTAAGGGGGGGAGGTAAGGCATTTTGTAGATGGTGAAAGATTTAATGCACATAAAGCACGGAAGATTGAAAGTTCTGGGCAGGCTAAAATCCTGTACTGACAGCCCAACTAATTAGAGATGGTACACGGCACATTTTGCTGCAGTCAAACTGTACTATATACTTTGATCAGAGGGTGTCACTGAAACAAGAGACCAGTTGAGACTAGTGAAAAATCTTTAAATTTACATGAACATAGGCATATAAATTGAGAACAGAAGAAAAAATCTGGTGAAGGTTGGAGGCTGTATGAGCCCCTGAATGCAGAAGGTTCCCTAGTAACCTGCAATACTTTTTCAATAACCTTGGTAAGCTGGGCAGTTCATGGCATCTTTCCAAATGAATGCTGAAATATAAGATGGATATTTGTACTTTACAGTAAAGATTCTTTTTGCTCATAGCTGGAGATGAAATAAGAGGGATACAAAAAATGCAGAAAAGCACAACACAGAACAGGTCTGATCAGACTTGCAGTTAACTGCTTTCATTCCTCCTCCCCCCACCCCCCCCCCCACCCCCCCCAACTACTTCTAGTGCTGTTTTATTTTTAAGCTTGGCATCATTATATTTCATGCTTAAGTGAAACAGTAAGGAGCACATTATTTTTATTGCAGGCATGGTACCAGCAGTTGGCTTTTTCTGGAAGCAAAAACATCACTGTTGTTTACTTCCCTATTTTGAATCTTGCCTTGCTTCTAAAGGTCATCCCACTGCCAGCTGATCCCTAGCCTGGTAATCCTGTCTTCCCTGGCATGCACAGGAAACCCCACACGCACAGTGCTCAAAAATAGTCTTAAA
Organism: Cygnus olor; assembly: GCF_009769625.2. Lineage (NCBI taxonomy): Eukaryota > Metazoa > Chordata > Aves > Anseriformes > Anatidae > Cygnus > Cygnus olor. The sequence continues at coordinate 17,005,314 of NC_049174.1, read as the reverse complement.
ACACCTTGTACAAGCTGGGGCCTTTTTGTCTGTAAAATTTGAACACAGTAAGTAGCATTTCTATGACATGAATTTCTAGGCACTACTCTCATACAAATAATAAATAAATAATTAAATACACAGCTATGTATAGTTAAATAGATAATTATATCTATGTTTAACTAAGAAATTTAAGGTTAGATATTGAGATGTTTTCCCTATTACAAGAAGTTCCTTTAACAGCTCTGGTCCCTAGAAATTGGCCTGTAACCAGAGGATGTAGGGTTCTAACTTCCCTGAATCTCACAAACCTCTAACACCTAGCAAATGTCTGATCAGTATTTGGCAGAAAATACTTCATGAAAAAAAACAGCTGGAAGAGTCAGTGTTAGCCCATGTACAGGGGGTAGTCTTTTTTTCAAGTTAGTGGTAAGCCCATGTCTCAGCATGGTGCTAACATACAATATACCGCTGGAGTTGTAATTTTCAGGTGAAATGTAAAACTGCATTCCTCAGTGTTCACAGAGGTTTAAGATGCCATTACATGTTTCTCAGAGCAACTGTATTATTACTGGCCAGACTCTCATATGGAGAAATTAATTTCAGGGAGTAAATTTTTTCCAAGAAGGAAGAATGATTTTTTTTTTTAAACTTGATTTCATACATGTATCAGGCAAATGTCTCAAACATAATTTTAAGATCGTGTTTCAAAAGTTGGTATCAAACTCCCAGAAAAAGGGGACAAAATAGGTAGAACAAAATATACACTAAATTATATATTTTCTATATGTTCTTGTTTCTGCTGTCCATTAGACAGCACCAAATATTTCATAAGTTGCAAGTGCACCATTTCCAATTATGATCTGCAAAGGATATGTGAAAGGAGGAACTTAAAAAATGGGGCAACTCCTTAATCCAAATACAAGCAAAATCGAGATATCTTTTAGCCGTTCTTTGCTCTTGTCTTGATTTTGGGGGGTAAGGTTATTCTCCTGTATCATCTTTTTCTGCTTTCTCCCACTCTAATCAAGTTTGATCTATCAAAGGATTTCCTTACTTAAGAAGAAAGGTCTAAAGAAATGCCAAGAATATAAATTCTCTTAGTCCCATTACCATTCTTAGAATATCTTTGCCTGCCTTCTCAGTAGACATTTGAAAAACAATTCTAGGAAGCTATCTGAGGAACCTACTAGTTAAAATACTTTTATTTAAATTTGACTTGTAAAACATGTTCTTACTTCCCCTCACATATGTTACATGTTTCAAGTATAGCATGAACCAACAATAAACATTGTTTTCCATCTCTACCTGTGATGGAAAGCACCTGGAAGACAAAAGATGGCAGACAGAATCAAAACCAAAATTATATAGCATGAACCAAATTCATTCTTCATGTTTCCTCAGATGCTGACCTAAATTGAATTACACTGTGAGTGAGCCTGGTTCTCTATCTGCATTTGTTATTAAATTGCTCACTGTAAGCATCTGCCTTTTCATTATACCTTGTAGCCTTTCCTTTCCCATTAATAACCCTACCATATGCCCCAGTACTTCAGTACTTTCTTCTCTGAATTCATTTTGTCATCTACAAATTCTTTAAACTGTTTCCGTCTTCAGTACGTGAAACATCTTAGTAGAAGAAGAGGAGAAAAGTAGTCTTTAAATTATCCACTACCTGTTTGATGCTCTTCTTAACAGATAGCCCTCTATTTCTTTCTATATTCAGTAGTCCTCTTTCTGTCAACCCAGTCACACTGAATAGTATGATACTCCCTATGACTGTACAGTCTTCAGAAAGGAATAGAGAAAAAAGAGGAAAAAAAATTATATATATATATATATCATTATGTCACTGTATGGATGTGGGATGTGTCACTCGAGTACTGAATACAGTCTTGGATTCTCTAGCTAAAAAGTTGTAGCAGCATTCAAAGATGTAAAGAAAAGGGCAAAAATGAAAATACAACTTCAACCAGTGCACAATTAAACTAATGAAATCAGATGCAGGACGCTGTGGGTGCTGAAGATTCAACTTGGGTTTTAAAAGCTGTTATATATATTCATGAAAGACAAACCCATCCAAGACTATTAAGCGCAAAGACACCACCTTTTGTTCAGAAAATAGTGGAGCCATACATTGACAAAGACCGGAAGAACAGAGAGGAATACCATTATGTGTTTGACCTATTCTCATGTCCTTCTGACGGCAGCTATTAGCAGCCACTGGGCTCTCTAGGCTGATAGAACTCTGGTAATGCTAGCAGCAAAATTTTAAAATCCTGTCATCTGACCCAAGTCGGTGTCTATGCAACAAGAATTAGTATACTCCTGGCTCTTCTGCTCCAATTCACTGTTTTGGTTAAAAGGCTGAACTGGGCTTTGGAGCATAGTACAGATGTTGGACAACTTTCTCCTACAACAGCAGTAACATTCAGCTAGCAAGGAAGCGGCAGACAGCTACTCAGCAATGTCTTACACAGCTAGAATAAGATTCACAAATGCTCTTCTGATAACGTCTGTATCATCTGCAAGTCATACTGTATAGCAGCTTGGCTCTAAAAAGCATGACATTTGTCTCGCTTTCAGCCCACTCCCTAGCTGACAACACAGACCCTCTATAAGTACTTCACCTACATTTTTCTCTGCTCACAAATCAGATGGTTCTTTTCCAGTTTAATTCTCTAATGTTTCTCACAGTGCCTTATAATCCGTACACAAAAAGCAGAAAGGGAAGAAACAGACAATGAGACAGAATGCAGGAAGACGCAAAATCAGTCAAAATCCCCACCCCCCCCACACTATCCACACACAATCAGCACCAGCTGTAGTCCAATTAAACTTAATCTAGTCACATGCTCATGTGTTCCTCACAAATTAGAGGAAATCAATTCAAATGCTAATGAGAAAACCCATAATTTATTATCTGCTGAGGAATGCATGTTACATTAATTTTAACTGTAAACAATTATTTTTATTGCAAGATTAATTACACCATCTTACTCAACTTCCTTTTTTCATATTTTTTGAAGGAATTAGTTTTCTGCTACCGTTTTGTTGATCTGTCAAAGTATTTTAAGCCTGAAAAGTATAATTAATTTAGAAATACTACAAATGTGGTTTTCTATTCTTCTGTCAAAGGAAAGTGGGACAAATGCCTGGGGCAAAATACAGAAAGATCCAGCTGAAGCTCTTGGCCTAAACAAAAGTGCAAGAGCTGGGAAAACCAGGCATTCCTTATTTGGTGTCTGAAGCTAAAGACATAGCAGGAGAAAAAGAGAAAAAGTTTAGGTAAAAGCAAAAGTAAATCTTGTCATATATTGGCCAAAAAATAATGGAAAATATAATTTTGAGTTAATTTAAAATGTCATTCAACTATTCCAGGAGTTTGCTTCATTTTCAGTTGATCCCTTTTTATGTGATGCTTTTTTTCTCCCTCTATATACCATTTCAAAAACAATTAAAAAAATCAACTTTGTTACAAAGTCAAAAAGTTCCAAAATATTTTATCAACAAAACACAAGGAAGCAATGTAAAAAGAAAAGCATTTCAGGAAAGCTTATCTTGTTTGTTGACCAGAAGTCTTGCTGTTTTTCTATAAAGTATGTGAACAGAATGAAACATCTGCATTATAGCTGAAGTTTATTGCAATGATACAGAGGCAGAGACACAATAAAAATAATCCAAATAAGTTATATTTTTCTCAGCTCACAGGCTATTTTTTGTTTGAAAAGTCTGATCTAATCTTAGAGAATGTCAGTGATAAAATGTCTTATCCTAAGCAGCCCGTTATTCTTTTTGCATGTTTGATTTTTAACACTAACAAAATTCAGATGCCATTACCAAAACAGAAAACAAAACCAGAAATGCATTTTAAAAGTTATTTTAATGGCTAGACAAGCAAGACAGAGCATCCAAAGCAGTAGTTTCATTTCAGATTAATTATGAAGAGTTTGGTGAATACAGTTAAATCTGGGTCTCAGGTACTTGGAATAACTATAGGGCTCAGGTTTGGGGACTACTATTAAATAGGAGTTTTTTCTTGATAAGTATTTTAGTGCTATCATTGGTCACATTACTCTCTTGGAAACATGACAGATGTAGCTCTTTTCCTCTTTGCAAATCCTTTACAAAACAGATTGTCACTTTCACTAATTTATTAACTAATCATAATGTATTTAAAGAACACTAAACAAATCTTTGTGTATCGTCAAAAAAAATTTACACTACTTTCTATTCTTGTCATCTGTCTAGTAAATGCAATCACATTCATGTTTATAATAAATGGTTAGCACTCTTTTCAGCTGAGGAAAAAAAACACGTAACATTTCAAATAAAATGGAAAGAATAACAGATAACACTGTTCTACACAAATAGCCTTGTTCACATGCATATAGTGAGGAAGATAAAATGATACTCAATCTACAATCTGTAGTGCAAACGGAATACATTACAGGAAACTTTCACCAAAAGCATCTGAAGATGAGTTTCAGAAGGTTGGGCAGAAAGAACTGTTTGTTCTCAAACTGTGTTTTTAATATTAAGTCAGCCCCGTTCATTGTAGAGAAACAGGGAAATAGTTTACAACAGCTGGCAAATTTCACACCTTAGGGTAATATCTTAGCAAAAAATGCCTGAATTTCTTAGTATTTCTTTCACTGTCTTTACCTTTCTAATAAACAGAGACACTGTGCTGCACACAACATTCACTCTTTTCCTCCATCTTAATTTTAAAAACAAACTTGTTTTTCAAGATCTGTCACAGGGGATTACTGTTACCTAACAAGGAGGCTTGTTCATAATGTGAGGTTGAAAGGAAACAAAAGGTAAAGGAACTGAAAACATCATCTGTTTTTAAATGTTGCTGGACCATATGCTTCAGCAGACCGACAGCTCAGCAGTCACCTGAATTACTCTTTGCCTGCTCCCGAACGCCTTCGGTTTTCTGAACAAAGCTGAATGTGGCTACGTCATTTGTTGCATTTATTAAAGGAAATCAAGCCATTGCAGAAAAGCTGGGTTTGCCACTAACACTGGTTATACAGTAAACCTCTGTTAGAAGTAACAAAGTAAATAGAGCATACTAGCATATATCACACATATGTTAGGAAACAGTGCTGCCATGAGCCTCCCCCTAAGCAGTACCCTTTTCATTCAGTCTTTGTACTGCAAAAGCATACATTTTTTATTCCTTTCCAGTAAAACTAGAGAAAGTGATGAAGCTGCTCTGGACCCCTCTATATTTCACATACTGATGACATACAAGGACCAAAGGATGTTTTTCCTGACACCCTATGTTGCCATAGCATGCATCTACCAGCATCTCTTCCTCCCAGTTGCTCAGACACAGTCTGCAATCCATTCTGCCCAGCAGAAGCTTTGGCATCTGTTTTTACTGACACCTCTCACCAAGTAAACAGTGCTGAGAATTTCCAGGAGAAGCATGCAGGACTTTTCAGAGAGGTATTTAGTGGGACAATAACAATCACTAAAGTTGTAAGAGCATCTTGAGCAACAGCCTAAGAAGAAAATGGGGCCACAGCTCTAATCCTCTTAAGCAGACAGCCCTAATAAAAGTCATTAAATGATATAATTCAAAATTTCAAAGTTCAAAGTCAGAAAGAATTATTAAATGCTTCCGGCTGACGATCTGTTAATCTGAAAATATTAAGTTTCATTCGGGTGGCCCACATCAATTCCCAACATTTTAAGTTAAACCAAAATATTTGGGGTATTAAATTACTTGCTGAGACAGAAAGCAGAGGAGTGCAAATAAGCATCCAATAGGCAGAACTCCCACATTGGCAGGAAATGGATGACGTGAGATATGCCAAGTTACCCCAGCAAATGAACTTTAGACTACACTACCGAGGGTCTTCCCCGTCTGGCCTGCAGGTGTATTCCCTCCCAGAGAGCAGTCAGTCTAACACAAGTACATGAGCAAGATAAGTCAGCCACATCAAAGAGGTATCTCTGTTCAACTCAAAGCATTGGCGCACATTACCTGGTGCCCCATGTCTAGCTATGGTCAGCCTTTAGAGAAAGCTGCAAACAAACAAAATCCTTGGGTCTATGTACTTAACTGGGTGTCTGGGGAAATTCACTCCTGACTGACTGAAGACCTGAAGCTTGAGAAGTCTATAATCATTGTCTTAACACAGAGCTGCCTGCGTCACAAGATCACAGAAAGCAATGCAAGCATTCCAGTGCTTACTGCAACCAACAAAAGAAAGAAGGAACTCAGATTTACAAACCTGAATGATGGTAAAATTAACTGGAAACCTCCAGCAATGCACTTTCACTACCATCCCTACATTTCCTCTGCCTATAAACACACAGGTATTACAATATCTCATTGAAGCTGGATTGCAGCTTTTTTAGAAAAGGAGATCTAGTCTTCTTTCCTAAAAATCTATATGATGGTGAGTCCTCCACCTCACCTGGGAAACATTTCCTGAGTCTAATTATTCTCACAGCTTCCAGCCATTCGATCTTGTTATGCTTTGTCAGCAGGACAAAAAAGCCCAATTATCAGATTTGTTTTCATGGAAAAGTATCTGTGTGCTTCTTGACCCTATCTTTAAGGAGCAGTGCAAATAGAACTCCTTGCACTTTTTTTCAAGGAATAAGAATTGTTTTCTAGCATCTGAATAATTTTTATGGCTTCTATTTAAACTCTCTTATTTCCACATCTACCTCTTGAAGGGTAATCACCAGGACACAACACAATCTTATTAGGAATCTTGACAATGTTTTTTGTACTTCTTTACTTCTGTAAATATTTTCCTTCTCATACATCCAAGGATCCCTTTGCCTCTTTTAGTTAAAGCATTGATAGTTCATATTAAACTAAATATTCATAAGCTACTGCATTCTTCTAATATAGAATTACTGATTACTTTCTGAGTTTCTAGGCATGGTATTTCTTGCTATAGTATCACAAGTATCTATAGTATAGTATCTACATTGATACTAACATACATTTGGAAATAACAGCATGATTATTGGTCTGTGACCATGTCACCAGGTCACTGAGATCCATTTAACAATTGTGTTTTTTCCTTACTAATTCACTAATGTTTGTTTCATCTACAGACTTCAGTAGTTAATGCTTTTCATCATTGCCTAGTTCTTTGACAAAAATATTAGTGCCAAAAGAAGCCCAGATCTCCAGGGAGCTCCACTGGAAATAAATCTACTAAATTAATCTCTCCCTGTGTACAAGTATATTTTGATATCTGTCATTAGCCTATTTTCAATCCTTTTAAAAACTGTTCTGTTAACTTGACATAATACGAGTTTTTTTTCTAATCAAAATAGTTTAAGGTGAAAGATAGGAGAAGGTAACTGCAAATTATAGTCAGTTTAGCACTTATTAACTGGATATATGCATCCTACTTGCCTGTCCCATTTGAGAAGTAAAACAGCTTAGTTAAAGCAGAATTGGATTAGCTAGGACATTCACTACATAATTGCTATGGGCCATACTCAAGCAGAGTCACTTAACGTGACACACCTGACATATCTCTAACTCAGATTGCTGGTGCACTTTACCTGCTGAATACAGCTGCAGTGAAGACATATTCCTCATGAGTGTAAGATTCTGTACATGCCACACTTAAACTCTTCTCAGTTCCGCATGGCTCAGATGGGGCCAAAGATGGAAACATAATGTAGAGCTACAAGGGAGGCCTGTAACAAGCTACCACATTAACATGAACCTCCTAACTAATGATCTGCAGCATCCACCTTATCAGAATTCCCTTCCTGAGACAAAGTTGCAATGCCATACTTTCTAAGCATTGCACAGGTTAATTCTCACATTAAAATGATATGATTAGTAAAAACTCATTTTGGGTTGGAAGCTGCGCTAAGTGCATGGGACATATCTGGTAGGTTTAGTCTTGTTCCCAGTTTATCTATGTCTCAATTGCAAAACTTCTGTCAAAATCTCAACTGTCAAATTTTTACATAATAACTGGACGGCATTTAAATACAAAAGTTGCTTGTAAGCCTAAATTCTAGTAGCTGATTACACCCAGGGACAGAATTTCTCTCTTTGCCTTAATAGAATTCCCAGTCTGGAATCTCATCTTTTGAGGAAATGTGTGAACAGAAAGTCAAAATCTTTGAGGGTCATTTACTGCTTCTCAGAAGCTGTGATGAATATCTGAGTAGTTGCACAGCCTTCAATGTGACAGTTACCTGTGTACTGCTGTAGCTTCATCACAGATAATATTATAAATATTTTCAACACAGACTCAAACATCATCCTATGAGGAGGTTGATATCAGACCATCTTTGTGAGTATAAATGTTTGTGCAGATGCATTCCTGCTGCATATCAGGTGATGAACATAGAGATGAGTTTCCTGTTTGTAAAACAAACTCTTTCTTACTAATCAACCTTTGCATCTCAACACTGCAGTGGTATAGCATATACATCCTTCCAGCTCTGCCATCAGAATGTAATAAATCTTCCTGCTAGTGTCATAATACTCTTCTCAATATTTGTAGTTTACAAAAATTTAACTCTTGACTGCACATTAAAAAACATAGAGAGGATTGATTGTTAAAGTAAAAATCAATCGGAGGGTTTTGATGATTTAACAAGCCACAAAAGCATATAAATGTATCACAAAAAGTTTGATTGATTTGTAACTTTGTAATCCATCCCTCCTCATCTATTATCCTGTAAGTACTGTATTAGCGATCATTAGTAGCAAGACGAGATAGAACTTTAACATCTTCCTGACACAATATGACCATAACTGGAATCTTCTAATACACAAATGCTTTTACCTGGCTATTAATAGTGCCCTTCACTAAAGATGGACTGGTATTTCCAGCTGTATTGAACGACTGAAGTTTGCTATCAATCCTGGAAGTGTCTGCTCCGGATGGTTGTACCTACCGGAACAATGGTGGAGTGCCAGCCAGACTACTGTAATACTGTTTTTACCAGTACTTTCATTTATCTCTGCGGAAAGATAATCACTTAAAATTAAATCCATAGTAGGAAGATAGAGGTTTGTGTTTCTCAAGATCTCACTATCAGAATCTGACTCTACCATGTTCATAGAACTTCAAGATTATGAGCCCAGGCAAAGACCAGAAGTGATGACAAATACTGATCAAAGAGCTTACTGCTTAAGACCTCTTGTACCATCCTACAGCATTTTTAAGGTTTTAACTTGTTTCTAAACAATTTTATATAAGATTAGAGTGCACAAAGTCTCTACCAAAAATGAATACCTAAGAAAGATTGCCATTGGTTTAACCTTAAGCAAATTATAAGGAAAAATAACATTTTGTCACTTCTACACTTTAAAAAGGCGCTATAGTTCTGTAGATTATACCTTGGACATCAGTAGTTTAAGCAATACAGTGGATAATTTGTGCTACCATAGGTTTTGCTTCTTCCTCCCCTTGGCAAATTTTTGATAGGTAACACTTGCGTTCTAGCTTTTCAAAGTCTTACCAGAAACGGGTGTTGTGGAAGTCAGTCTAGACAGCAGGCTCTTGCAGGGCAACTCATGGCCCTGCCAACTGAATGCCCCTAGTTTCCTCATATCTCATACTGCTGTACATTTTCACCTTATAAAAAGATGCATTTTACTGCTAAAGTGCTTACTTGGGGCCAGTTTCTTTTCTACTTTATAATACTGTAAATCTAACACAATTCCTTTAATGATAGTGCAGTCATTTTGCATTTATGCTTGTGTAAATCAAACCAAACTTTGTCATTTCTGTCTGCACTTTTAACATTAAATATTCCCATTAACTTCAGTCATGTTTTTATCTGTGGAAAAAATCTATATAAATGGTGATAGCATGTAACATGTTTGAGATACTTAGAAATACATGCATTATATAAAGTGGTTTATTTTCTAAATCTATTTTTATATAAGTAATTCCTAAATAATTTCCTGCTGTACCCTGTTGAGAGCCCAGCTGTGAAAAATTCTATGGAAAATAACAAGATCCAAAAATTTCTTAACAGTTTTTATTCTATAGAAGCAGGATTGTGAATTGGCCAGGAACTTCATGCAGGTGTCTTGGACAACTTCTTGGTGACAATGAGCCATTCCAGACTCAAATCTTTTGTTAAATGGTTGTATTACACTTTCATATGTGGACTTAGCATGCACTGGGCACGCTATTAACACATCTAAGCCATAATATTTAAATACTAGTAATTAAATGTTTATATTAATCCCAATCATGAAGCAGTCTTTCAGCATCAGAGTGATTGTCCTTGAACCCTGCATTCGGTCATCTACCATCTGTATATCATAACCTTCATGCACAGAATAAAAAAATAATAATAATAATTAAAAAAATGTCTGGGAACTCTAAAGTAATACTGACTTTTCCTGTTGGTTCTTATGTGGAAGTACTAGAAACAGCTGATGGGAATAAACAGCAGACCCTTTTTATATGTACTAGACTTCTGAAGATCTAAACAGCGTCATGCTAGATCATGATTTTTAAGAACCTTCTTCACGCCACTAATAACGTGGGGGAATTTGGAACTCTCACTGTTGTAAAGTGTAATATGCAGCACATCAGTGGCACTCTGCTGAGCAGTTAAGAGAGGGAGTATAGAGAGCTGTTTCCCATTGAAACAGGCTGCAGAACTTCCATAGATACCAGGGGGTAACTAAATGAGTATAAAAAAATAAACTAAATGGGAAATTGGAGCCAGAAAGAACAGATAGATGCAGGAGACATCTTTGGATATTTGCCAGAAGCTCATACACCTCCAAGTGTGAATACAGAACAGAACATGACTGGTCAGAAAAACAGCAAATACATATAAAATTGCACTAGTACATTGCCCTGTAAGGAGGAGTGTGTAAATCTCCTGTGAGTCAACGTGCCTCAAAGGATGACATCTTTAAATCCTTCATCTCTTGTTCTCAGGTCCTCCTTCTTCAGGCCCAGTCAAGGAATTTTTCTGGATTTGGCCCTATCTTAATATTTATTTTTGATTTCAGAGAAATAAAAATCAGAAAGGCAAAACAGCACAAGACAACCAGTAATGCTGAGCACAAATTTAAAACAAGGTGTCGTGTTCATACTTGCATGGAAGCGTTTATTGTCTACTGGGTGAATTTGTAGTAGATAAACATCTGTAAGACCTCTCTTGCTCTTTAATGTTTTCACCAGTGAACACTTCATATATTTCATCTTAGCTCTTTAGTAATCAAACCAGCAATTGAAAATTGCACACTTGAATATTTATGAAAGATCTTACTAAACCGCTTCTATAGATGTGTTTTCTTTCCACTATGCTTTCTTTCTCCCAGAGATCACAATGGAACAGACACTTTTAAGGGTACTTTTTAAACATTGATTGGTCTAAACATTAAACTGTCACAAGCTTAAAATAGAATTGTGTTAAATTAACACTATACTGAAGACCATGGCCCAAACCTGAAGACAACTAAATATATTAGTAGCATTAATGCATGATTAGTCTTAGCAAATTTATGAGACTGTCCATAGGCATCTGCAGCAGCATTTCACCATTCGCAAGTGCACATTAATTAGTTAATAGTTCATATTTTACATTAATATCTAGGCACCACTTCCTCAAAAGTTATTCAAACACTGGTCTTACTGATGTAAGTAGGCCTGTTAACATTTGTAAAGCTACTCCGGTGAGCAAGGTACAGTTCATGGATGTTTCCAGGATCAAAGGTTTGAGCACCCTTGGAAACTTCTGAGTGAAATCAGTCATACAAAGAAATAGTGGGCTGTCAGTGGGCTCGCAGTTCTTTACTCTTGCAAGTGCTTGCAGAATCAGGGGTATTATTCATAATAATAGCACACATTTCCATGTCATACTTAGTCCAGGTGTTCTCTGCATTTGAAATTCCTTAGAAAATATCACTTTTGAGAATATTAGCATGTTTTAATGTATAGTGGGTGAACTGTACTAATATTTTAGTACTCCATTTCTACCCTGCAATAAATTATTTTTTGTTAAAATCACATTTGCATTATGATATAAGGTTGGAGATATATAACAGATTTGGCACATTATTCTGGTTTTCTTTCTTTTGGATGACTATTAAGTGATTATCTAACACACCAAGAATCATTTTGGAGAGAAAGATTTCACTGTTTCCAAATGGGCTATTTTTTGTGCAACAGATTCTGTCATCCTCAGAGAAGCAGTACATCAGCACACTTATTTAGCTGATGGAGGCAGTGTATAGATTGGAGAATCTTTAATAAGCACAAGGACAGAACATTCCACTAATTATTTTATCTTATTAAGAATGAAAAGTTTTGTAAAATTTATATTTACTAAAAATATTTTACACATAGTTAAATTAAAAAAAAAAAAGCAAGCTGTACCCTCTTACTGTAGTCATTACAGACCTGATCTTGTAATCATGTAAGTGCCAGAAATTCTTTCCTTTTGACTTCAAATCCTCACAGAAACTACCTCTATGTTAGCACACTTTCTGGATCCTGCAATAATCATGGACCTGCTCTGCAAATACCAACTCACCAAAGACCTGTTATAACAATTTATCACCACTTATGAGTCATCCTACAATAATTTACAAGGTTGGATTGCAATTTTATAGACATAATTACCACAATGAGTACAGTAATGTACTCTTCAATGTTATTTCCCATCACACTGTAAAACTTTTCATTCTTTAACACCACACTATAACAGACAAGACAAGGAAGACTGGTATCAACAGACAATTCCAAGTACTCTGGAATACAAACCAATATATTTTGTGTATTTATGTATACAATCGTCTCCTCTTATAACCAGAAAAAATGCCCCTTCTGTGTGAATGTTAGGCCAGGAGCTACATGGGAATGAAGCCCTGCATTCTAAGTTTGACTCTTTTAGGGTTTGGGTTTGTATTATGGCTGTCCACAGGACCATATACCACATTGTCAAAGGTTTCAAAGGCTCTGAGGCAGCTCATACAGAGCTATCGCAAGCATATCCACATGCTATTTTTATCACGTACTCATTTCCTCAACAGTCTGGACCCAGAATACAGAAGAAAAACACCTCAAGCTCTAAGGAGAAGGCTGTTGCCAACTGTTACACTTCCCTAAACCAGTAGAACTCAATAATAAATGATTGTTTGTCTGCAGAGCATGGATTTTTCTCAGGAGCTCATCCAAACACATGCAGTAAACTCCCACAAAGAATAAGGACCACCACAAAAAACGCACCCCATTCCAGTCCCAATGCAATGCACATTTATTTGACTTCGATATCCCTAAAATAAGCACACAGCAACTTGTGGATTTTAAAATAAAAACTCTTGCAAAACACGACTTTCCATTGCACATGCTTCTTCGCTGGGGAGAGGATGAGAGAACGACCAACATATGACAGATATTAGTCACATTGCTTCATGAACTGCTAAGCCCAGAACTATGATGACAAACATCATTTAAACATATTGGAACCTTGGAACTAAACCTATGTTTCCTGAGAAACCCAGAGAGCTTTAATAACAAGACAGTCTTAATATGAAAATGTGTAGAAGAGAGAACACTCACCTGTGTGACGTCCGTTGCATATTGACTGCAATTCACCAAACAAAATACATTTTATATATTTTTGTACATGGAAAACAGCAGTCTACATTTCCTACTAAAATTATTCGAATGTAAATGGGCATGTCCTGTCTTCGTATTATTAATTATTTCTCCAGAACCATTAGTTCTGATCACAGGAAGTTGTTCAGTGACAACTATCTGTACTCTCTGTTTGGTTGTAAGACTGACATATTGAGGTCTCTTAAATCTAACAATTGCTGTCACTGGATTTATGCTACATCCAAATAAAATTAAATTTCATATTTAAAATAAAATGTATTGAAGTACTACAGTATGACTTTTATTAGCTGCAGTGCTACTGGCCTCCAGAGAACACTTTCTCCCTTTTATTTCCATGTCTTACACTTTTATTCAATGTTCTCTTTTCAATCTTCTATCTTTTAGAATAGCCTCCCTATGAAGACATGCTATGGTTTGTGGTAGGCATACCAGACAAGACATATGCTTATAATAACCTTCACTACATGGTTGATCCATGTGAAAATATGTTACAGGAATTATACTTTTTAACGCACAAATACATAAAAGAGAAATATCACCTAAAATGTCAATTGTATGGCATATAGGCAGAGGATGTAACTCTTTGACCAAATTTAAACAAAAAGAATTCACGGGTCTGGGTGAAGATTCAGCCTACTGCCATTAGAATAAAACTTACAATTGAAATAATAAGTGATACTTCCTTCAGGCCATTCTTGCCATAATAAGAAGTTAAGAATAAGGTTGATGGTATTAGGGACAACCAGAGTCATGGCATCAGAAACACATTTATTACACTGTCAGTAATAAACAAGTAAAATTAAGAATAGCAGTGGACCAGAATCAAACTCCTAGTTCCAAATGTCACCAAGCTTTAAAATACCAGTAAAGTCCACATTTCAGATCTGTGGATAACCAAGCCCAATTTACAAGCATAAACCTTCACTGAGTGTGACTCCAGATACAGTGGAAAACAAGAAACGTGTGGCTTTCTACCATGCAATGTATTTAAATACAAATTAAGACAAGCAACAGATGGACAAATGTCAACAATAATACTAAGGATATGTTTATGGTAAGGTATCTATCCATTTTATAAATTAAAAAGTGTGTTTTAATTATATGCCTCACTTTAGCTGAAAAATAAAATAAAATAAAAATAGGCAAACAAAGCTGAAACTAACTTTCCTGAGGGGAATTTCTAGGCTGAGAAAGAATCACAAGCATTTGGCAAAGATAAACATAAGAACCAGCCAAAGGCAGCCTTAATATATGTTTGGGGGAAGGGAGGAAAGGAGGAGTTCTACCATTTTGTCATTCTGTGTTTTGAGTTATTTAACAAATGTCGGGATTACTGCAAAGAAATCAGCTGGATGCAATTATATAATGACAGAATGCCAGCCACAGTAACGTTAGAGCTCTAAAATAGGCTCAGAGCTCCCCCTCAGGCTAAACGGTGTTATTACATGCTGTTAAAAGACATTTCAAGCAAACTTTATTACTTGTACCCATTATCCTACCACTGAAAGATCAAAAAAGTATTTTTCTGTATATTTACATCTCATGATTATTACAATAAAATTTTATACTTCTTCCATTGTGTTGTTTCTACATACTTTGAATTTTTGTCAGGTCACTATTTCACTATTATCAGGTCTTCATTTCAATCTCTTTGGAGCAGGATCCAGACTTTTATATGAAGAGAACTGATTTTTATCTGTGGCCTATTTTGGGATTTTATGTCACTTATGAGATGATCCAGAGTATGAAAGTTGACATAAAGTTGTTACTATTAACTCAACATCTGCATGTGCTGTTATAGTATTCCTTACAAGGAGCACTAATAGAACAAGTGCTCCAGATAAACAGTTAAAATAATCCATTGATATTCGCTTCACTGCATATTTTTCATTCAACTAATAAAATATGCACATACATAGGTACTATCCAAGAAGACTCACTTATGCAAAGATTCTAATAGATTTTAGGGGAAGTATTCATGTCTATACTGCATACAAGACTGGGATATGTTTGGGTATGACAGCATATGAAAGAGATATTAAAAGAGAAATAAAATGTAGGACATTATGTACATAGTAATAAGCACTATAATTGCTCTTTAATGGAGATTTTTCAAATATTGCATTGCTTTTAATAGAATAAAACAAAAATACATCACATATGGTAAACTGCTTTTGACTTCAATGGAAGCAGAAATAGGGCTGATGAGATACAGACAATGTTTTTGAAGGTCGTTCTTTCCAAAAAGGGGACTTTTTGCTTGCAAGAATGTTGTGTATTACCACCATCTCAGCTAATGAAAGACTATGATTTTCTCAACTTCGATGGAGAAACAAGCATAGTAATGGAGAAAATCACAACTGCCTTGTTTCAGACCAGTTTTAATACTAGATATAATGTGCATTCAGTGTAGAACAGATTACAGAAAATTCTGCAAATTCTCAAGGAATAATCAACAAGCAAACAATGAAGAAAAAGTGCTTTTTGATAGACTGCATAATTAAACTGTAGAACTCAAAAATATATATGAATTCAAAGTTAATTAGACAAATCAAAGGTGTACTGTTGCACTGCTGGCTAACAAACTGTGCTGTAAAACAATTTTAAAAGGTTTGAGGCTTATTAGCTTGGCCTTCACATCAGCACATTAAGGAAAGGGTAAACAACAGAAGGCCAGAGGATGGATAAGGAAGGTGCTAGGATATAGAAATAATTTAAGTGGGTTGGCAATAAGGTAGCAGCAGAAATCTTGTGATAGGAGGTACATTAAACTATGGCACATATTCGTGAGAATACAGAATTTTGTAAAAGCTGCCCCTTTGCTGAACTGTTTTTGTATGAAGGTAATGGTTGAAGCATCAAACAAAGACAAGAAGACAGCAAGTAAGGCTCTCTTAGAGCAGATTTTGAATGTCAAGCTAAATGAAAATTTGATTGACTTTAGTATGGCATTTGTAAATTTTATCACCCCTTTACTTCATATTTGCACTCACCTCTTTACCCTGTTTCTTTATTAAAGCAATTAAGAATGAGAAACAATTGTGGATTAATGTGCTTTTAACATATAAAGAGCACAGTCAAACATAGAAAACTCTATGTTACAAAGCATGTACTTATTAATATGCCCGTCATTCATCCTAAAATCAAATAGCTCTTCTCTGGAGATCTTTTAATCCAGTCAACCACTATGTTACTTGGTGGTGTAACTTACCTGGCACATTCAGAGCCAGATTACTTACTCTAAACTGACACTGACCTTTATGGAAGCGACAGCATTCTGGGAAGCAGCTGATTGATGATACTATGTCATGGTACTGATGTTAAAATTATCATTAGCCTCTGTGGAGGTTCAAAATTTTGTAAAAGATCCCTCTCCTTACATCAGGTTATGCTATCTATCTAAATATATTAATTCCAATGAAACAGTACAAAAATAATCACCATAATGTTGCTTGTTGTTAAAAGGAATGATAACTTTTTTTTTCTTCCAAAGAGATAAACACATGCTAACTCAAAATGCAGAGGAACAAGTCACTTAACATTGCTCAGAGAAATTACTGAAAGCACATATTCAAACATATGGAAGTGTGAGAAAATCAGCTGTTTAAGGCCCTCCATCTTCATTCCATCAAATATGTGTAAAGGGAGGCACGAACCTGCCCTGTGAGACAAGTCTCCAAAACAAACAAGCAAACAAACAAACAAAAAAAACAAAACCATATAGTGAGAAAACATCTACTCATCTACCTACTGTTATCAATCATTTTTCACTCTCCAAATTTCTCTCTCCCTTACTGTGGACTCCAGAGTCCATTCTTCCTCCAAGGACTATTTGCTGGGTTGGGGTAGAGTCCAGCTGGACTTCCGCTGAGAAATAGGCATGTATTTTTGATGTGTAAGAATAAAAGGGTCCCTTCTACTGTTCAGAACCAGGAGCTGAGACAGTGTGAGGAGCTCTTGCAACCAGCAGCTGTGTCCCATATTCACAACTTCTTGTTTTTTAATTACTATTAAAAGTATCATCCTTTTTCTTTCCCTCCTTGCAAAGGTGTATGATAACTGCTAGAGTTAAAAACCCACGAGCTTCCCTAGATGTCTAAGGTGCAGAGTAAGTTGCAGGCAACACAGTCCCTGGCATGCCCACTGGTTAGAGCTGTGCTAAAAGGTGTAACAAAACATATGTAAGCATGCACATTTGCTCTGCTGCCATTGGTATCAATCAATAAGGGAGGGCAGAGGCAAACACGGGAGAGTTCATCAGACAGTCATGCTGCAGACCGCATCCTTCAGCCATCGTGTTGTACAGAGAAATGGCTGTTAACCTCCCTCTGCCAGGCTGGCCAGCTCCTCTTTCTCCCACCAGCCAACCAGTCTGTGTTTGTGCCAAACAAATTGTGGGCCTTGTAATATAACTCACTTTTTCACTTACAAGGCATTGTTACTACCTCTTTGGTAGCAGTCTAACCTTTCTACTCCAAACTATAATGAAAAAATAAAAATAAAAAATAGAAAGTCTGATCTCACTTTAAATGCACAGTCTAATTACCTGAACATAAGATGTTAACATTAACACAAAACTCTGACTCAGTGAATCCTTAAAGCTGCGTGAAGGACTGTCATTTTCAGGTGTGAAAAGCACCAAGGAAATTTTATTAAAATTTTAATTAATACTAGCTTAATATTACTACATAATAGTCAGGACAAAAACATATCTATCTGTACCAAAAAAAGACCACTCAGACAAAGAAATCACCACTGGTAACCTTTTTCCAAATAAGCGTCAGCCATTCATTTTCAATTTGCTGATCTTTCTCTTCTCTCTTTGGTTAACACATTCCTAGTTATGCACTTTATCTCATTTTCAAAGAAGGCCTCTATTTATGAAGAGTCACAGCCATTTTCTTCTGGATGGAAATGCTGCCCTCAAGCTGCCATTGTAACCTGAAACGAGGATGCTTCATTGCTTCAGAAAAGACCCCAGGGACTCTTATTCATACACATATTTATCTTCTTCGTGATGTACACACAGATTTCCATTGTGAAGAAAAGCTGTGTGATTCCAAAAGGCTGTGCCTTTCAGGAAATTAACATTTTTTTCAGGATTGAGATTAAACTGCAGCATTTGGGGGAAGAGAGGAGGAATCTTACCAGAAAAGCACTTTGCTACAGTAAGGAACTGGACAGAGTCAGATCATGGTTTCTTCCTCTTCATTTCATCTCCTTTCAGATGTCTGCTCCTTTCCAGTCCCCCATCTCTGTCCCCAAAAATCTGTTGGTTCTCAGCTTTATTCTTGACCCTCAGCCACAATCCTGCTATTTTCCTGCACACTATCCAGAACATTCATCTATACCCACATTTTTAATAGCATTGTTAATGATTTGAGAGGATTAAATCACAGTCAAGATAATGGCTGCAAAAAATTAATAGACATGATTTTTATGATATAATATACTAGTATACTAATCATTTGAACAGTTAATTGAAAAGCACTAAATATTTTATTATTCATTCGGTATTCCTTCTCCTTTTTACCATTCATGTTTCTGTTTATTTTTCTTCTTTTATACCTTTTAAAACTACTGTTCCATCCTAATTTATCAGTAATATATGCAGCCTACTGACATCTCACCACAGCACTTTAAAAAAATATTAAAGAAACAGGATTTTGGAGGGCACACTGATGCAGATGAGATGGGGAACGCAGATTCCATTTCAGTATCTAGAAATCCTGGTGATGAAGGAGGTCTTATTTTTTCCAATCATTTTTTTAAAAACATGACTTAAATTATTGTCTCTCTGAAGCATGCAGACTCATTGTGATAAGCAAGCTGAGACTCTTAAAGGGACAGAACACTGCCGGTTCAAGGACTCTATTTTGGTCTCCAACATTGGCTCAGACCCCTACAATTGGATCTATCATAAATCACATTCTGTTTCCAAAAAAGGTTATATGTAATTTATGAAAATGAACTGGTGGGTTACTGGTTTGTTTGTTTCTTTTGTTTGTTTGTTTTTGTTCATTTTGTGTTTTTTTTTTTTTCCTGGCACAGTCGCTCGGGTTTTTTTTTGTTTTGTTTGAGATTTCGCCTTTAACATCAGTACTTCTTTCATAGTACTTGAAAAACGCAAGGCATATCCTTCACACAGCCAATAGCTAGCAGAGTAATACACCAAAAATAATTATGTTGTCTGGTATTTGTAAACATGGCCAGGAGCTTGCTTAAGTAACAGACTTTAATAAATAAATGCATTGGCTGAAACAAAATCAGTGCTAATTCTGTTCAGTTTGGGACAAGTTTTTAGATTTTGAGTATGTTTAGCACTTCAGAAATGTGATTTAGAAGGCAAAGGAAAGGCTGTTACTATATTAAGCAACTTTATAATGCCCCAACCCTGTGATATCCATGCTGTTACAATCTTCCTGCGAGGACAGTCCCATTAAGCCATGTGATTATCCTATGACAGTTAGTATAGTTACACACTTACACAGCTACATAAAGCTGATACTAAATTATCAAACCAGCCAAAGTTTAGCAGAAAGCTCCACATAGTCTGTGATGACTGCATGCAGCACTTTTCCAAAGATCTCTGCCTCATTCAGCAAATGAATACTTATGCAGTCTTTTCTTTATATTTCCCGCAGAACATGTGGCCCCAAATACAGAATTTCTCAGTTCTGTGTAGGCCTCTCTCAAGAGTTCCTCAATAAAATGTAAATGTATTTTTCTTAAAAAGCAAGAATAATGCCAAAATCTATGAAATAAGGTACTACTGTTTCTTGTGCTACTAGTTTCTTATTTTTCTGAAAGGAGAAAAAAGGCAGGAATTAGCTACCAGTTACAAAAAATATTACCAGTATCTTTGGATGCTCATAAAATGTTGCTATGACCTGACTTGCAGATCACTATCCATAGCACTTTTAAATTTTTTACATTCAAAGCACAACAATGCCCTTTGACTTTCATTTTAAGTGCTGAAATCTCAGATGTGTCTGTCTCTGCGAACTTCTCTTTCAAGGAGTACTATGTGAACCAGTGCCTGAGCGCATAATGGAGCTCCCCACTGCAAGGATCTGTCCCCAGGACATCAGCTGCAAGTTTGCATGGCTAGCCCTCTCTCCTCCTCTATTCTGATTTATGCTCAGAATATTGCAAGTATCTTCAAGTAGTCATATGAAAATGAAGGATTTTATTTTCACTTTGACATAGTAAAAGATTTATCTCAAGTGTATATATGGAAACATAATGAAGACATTTTTTTTCTTCATTTGCAATTAGGTATTTACTTTGGAATTTTTAACACTTAACCCCAAACACACATACAGCCACACTTAAGACAGGTCTCTGGTAAAAAAACTGAGGCCTGAATTTTCAGATGCACAGAGCACCTGCAGTTCCTGTTGACATCAGCTGCCAGGCCCTCAGCACTACTGAAGCTCTGCTCTTAGTTTATAGAGCACCATAGGCATATTCATTCTTTAATGAGCAGTTAGCACCTAGGTGTACTTTAAAGTGATAAAGGTGCAGATAAAGGAAGGAGAAAAAAGGTAGAGTTAAACTATCCAGAAAACCTATTAGTTCTGTTGTTCTCTATGCCTTATCAATCCTGTGTTTGACATCGTTCAGCTTAGCTGATATGTTTGAAGGTTAAGTATAAATGGCACATAAAATGTATCTCTAACCATCTCTTCCTCTCACATAAAGAACCTTGTTTACCTTTATGTAAGTACAGCTTGAAGAACAAGTCCGTATGTTCTATCAGTAAGGACAATGAAGGCAAGAAGCCACAGGAAAAGCAGCTCTCCTGGCTAGCACTGGGAGCTGTATCTGGCCTGCAGCTATGGAGACAAATGCACGCCTAAGAGCAGCTGAGTAGCTGGGTCCACCAGCGTGGCTCCTGCTGTCTGCATTGGAAGCAGTTGCTGGCCAGCAGGTTACAAAGGAAGAGCAATCCTACCCTTTCTAGGAAGATTTCTCTGTGTTCACCTGTACTCCTTTCCTTATTTTCCAACCCATCAACTAAATTCTTCATTTCTGATATGCATTGTGGAATACTTTATGACCACACAAAATGACTTTTCACTTGCCAAAGCAATGCTGTTTTGTACATTCAACACTAACTCCACCAGCCAATTCTCACCTTTACTTTTCAATCCTCCACTTGTATTCACTTGACCCTCACATAATAATAATAATAAAGTTGAACTACAGTGTTGTATAATATTACTTTACTAATATTTAGTAACAAAAAGCAATTAAGTCTATTTCAGTCTATTACATATTCTGTGTGAAAAGGGCAGTCTTGTGCTTTTCTAAGAGGGAATGAGCCTGTCACACATTCACTGTACAACAGCACTGGTTGAGCAGTTCTCTGAGGTTGTAGATTTTCAGAAGTAAGGCAAGAAACAGAAATATTAGCAGTTCTTCCACAAACAGCATCAAAGGTGCCACTCAGGACTCTCAAGGTAAAATTCATTCTAGTTCTAAAGACAAAGCAATTTTAGGGGTATTCTTGAATATTTTGGCATTGTAGGAAAGACTTAGAAAATGGGTGCTACATTTATTTCTCTTGCAGTAGAGCAGTTTGAGAGATGAGTCAACAATTTCACTGTTGTGGAACAGAACAAAGCAAATATTAGCAGAAAGGGCATGATATTTGTTTTTGTGCACTGAGTTTTAAAAGCACTTACATAGTGACACTATTTTTGTTGATTTGTATCTGGTAAAGTAAAACTATATTTGATAGGTTCAATTTTCAACCTGTGTTATAGCTTGAGAAAATCATGCTGAGTTATGCTGATGACATCAGCTAATTGGTCTTATTAGTTACAACTGTTGAATGTAATCCTTACAAGTAGAAGAGCTATGTTTTCTTCTCATGAATGAACCTTCCAGACTCAGCCCTTTCTTCCAACAGTCAGTACAGACAGCAACCTGATAGACATGATGCAAGCCTTGGATCAAGCTAGTCAATGTTATATTTTAGTTTGTCTGAATGTCATTCTTCAATGACTACGTTCTCACTGTGTTCTCCCGGTATAAGGTCCTACCCACTAACAGGGAGCAAAAGGGCAGTTTTGCATCCTTGGTAGCTACAGAGCTCTTGTGAAAATAGGTCCACCAGCATGGGACTACAACCACAAGAACTGAAAGCCTGTAGGCAAGGACCAGCAAGTCATACACGGCTATCATACAGGTGGGTCTCCTACCTTTAGATCTGCAATGGCCAGAGTGTAATGCTGGCACTTTAAACTTTCCTATCCACAGGTCTGCAAACTGGGATCATTTCAGAGTCACTGCTCAGATTTCTCATTTAAACAATGATCCCACTGGATTTATTTGTGACTTCTGTCTATCTAACAATATTTTTATTCTTGTCATGTTTTGAGGATGAGTATATTTTCCAGAACTCATACATGAAGACAGAAGACTTGTTTTAGGAACATTATTACTGCTACAATGAAGCGTTACATATGATAGCTTTAAAAGAACAGAAGGCTCCCATTCAGATACCTACTGAAGCGGTACTGTGCCTGTACAATTGGACTGCTCAAACTACTTCACCAGTGAGTTCAAAACAAAAACTGCCTGAAACAAAAGGGCTGGAAGGGTTAGCAATGTTCAGAGCCTCTAATATAGCAAAACCCCTCTTTTGTCAGATATCTGAGACTTCCCAGCGGAAACATTTTGTATCCCTGCTGAATCAACAGGTGACTTCAGAGAAGAATCCAAAGTGTGAGACATTTTGATTCATGATTACCCTGAAGAAGGAATATCATATGCTGAGATGACAGAAAGTTATGAAGATTTGATAAAATAATTTCTGTGTCATCACTGTCTTGATTCCATACAATTAAGGGCTTATTCATGTCATGCTCAGAGTGGATAATGACAGGTTAATGTTACACAACTTTCTATTTGAAAGACTTTTTAGATGTTTATTATACTTTCCTCAGATTTACAGCTTATAACTGAAGATTCCCATCCAAATCTGGTGTGGTTTTTTTTCTCTCCAGATGTATTGCTGGTATCCTTCTTCATCATTGTTTTTGCACACCGCTTACGCTTAGCGACTTAAATGCAGACATGAAAATGAAAATTAAGGAGTGCAATGCTAAATAAAAATAATTAAGTAGAGCCTTTTCATGCCTCTTATTTTAATCTCACCAAGAATACTAACACTCAGCTAATGAAAACTCAAAAATAGCTTTTAACATAAGTAAACAGAGGCACATAAGTTGATGAATATCCTCAAATCACATAAGGAGGCAATAACAGAAATACGAGTAACATCCATAAATACTGACTTGTGATTCTTAGCTTTAACTGCAAAGACTTATGTCCTTGATATTAGTACAAATATCAAAGAGACTAACAACTGTAAGAAGAATTACTTTATGACAAAGGACTGGTGTTGTCAAAGTAATGATATTACAGCAGTATATCAACAGAAGAATAGCTATACTAACATCTATCTAATCCTATCCTATCTTCCGTTACGGCCAATAAGGCTGGTTTAGAAGGATTATGAGTATATATCATATACTGATATTTCTCCAGAATAGTCTTCCAGCTTCTAGCAATCCATATTTTAGGCACTTTCTGAGCCAAAGCTGTATACTTATATTTAATATTTTTTTTCTTTCAGCAATTTATCTAATAGGTTTTCTTAATCAAAATAATTTTTTCGTATGTCAAATACTAAACCTAAACTTGGAGGTAAGGAACTCCGTTGCTTACTTTGCTCTGAAAGAAAGTGGATCTCTTCTGTGTGTTTCAAACTGAACACCCACTAGCTTCTTTTGGATTCCCATTCATACTAGAATAATATTACTTTCATTCTAATTCCATAAGTTCCTGGTACTTAAAATATTAGCACCATGGTAGGTGTCATGTTTATTTATTTGTAGTTAAAAATCCATTTTAGCTTTTACAAAAATGTAATGTTTCAAACAGATTCAGTGGATGGAGCTGAATGGGCTCAGGACATGGTTATTTCATAGTTTTAGTCATGAATTATTACCCTGAAATTATTAACCTTTGTTATTCTATGAAATCTCTGTGTATTTAACAGAGCTGAGAGCTTTTTGCCAAACTTAAGAGCTTAACACCGAAGACTTAAAGCTTTTCTCAATGGCTTCAGAGAGAAGGTTCTACGATAACTTTCTATCTCAGACTGATTTGGGAGAAAATAATAACAACAATAATAATTCAAAGTCTTTCCAAAGCATGAAGTTGTTTACATTGTTTTCCAATAGTGAAAAAACTGTAACTAAACCATAAAGTCTTTTAGAGAAGTCATATTGCATCAGGCCATTTTAAAGCCTTGAAAATTTCATTTGCAGAAGCCTGAATGAGGTTTGCCAGAGGATAGCAATACATGGCTCTAAGTATTCAAATCCTGAAGCCCTCTGTCATGATGCACTGAGGCGCCTCCCAACAGTGTTCCTACTGTGTTCACTGGGACTATTCTGCCAAAGGGGTTGAAGACAATTTCTCCTTCAGAAGCAAAGATTATGAAAGTGAGACCAGAAGGATCATAATAATTGAACAGAGGATAAAGCATTACATTCCTTTGCCTTAATACACAGTTCATTACCAAAAATGCTTTTCTCCCCTTGAGTTGTGGCAGATCTCTGAGAAAATAGTACCTCTAACAGTTACTTTTAATTTCTCAATTCACCTAAGGTACAAAGATCTGTGTCATAGTCACCACCCCAGAAATCTTTCTGGAATCTGTGCAATGGAATTTGCATTTCTATCACAATGCTTTTTAAAAACATTGTGGTTAATTAAGTACCTGAAAAGCTTGTACATCTTTGTTTGATAAATATTTTCCAGTATTCATTACAATCAGATAGTGTTTTTTTCATAAACTCTCCACTGTAACCCGCTGGTACTTGGTATTTTAGAAACAAATCAGAATGTGTTTCTGTTACAGTTTAAAAGTTGAACTACAATCATGTAGGTGTATCTGAGCTTGCATTGAACTATCTTAAAAAAAAATACTGATAGCACCATAGCCCTAGCAACATATGATTTCCTACAGGCAAGCTGCCACATTTTTACTTTGGTCCTAGGAAGGTTTTTTAACCCAGATTGAATTTTTTACTACATAACTGCTCAAAGATCATCTCCACAGGAATGTTAAAGGGACTGAAACTGAACCAACTTCATGCTACTAAAGATAACCAGATTAGAAAATAAATTAAATATCTTCAATGAGGCATTTTCAGAAACCAACAACAGACTCCCTCGCTGAGAACTTAACAGTCTCTAGAAGCTATATTTTTTGAATAAAATATTCAATAAAGGCAATGTTCTGGGAAAAAACAGGAAAAAGAAAATAGAAAAAGAAGAAGCCTTTTGATAGAGACAAGTAACGGTTTTAGATTAGGTTTTCCTCTTCCATCTTCACATTTAACAATGTGACATTTGCCCCCAAAACAGTGCTCTAGCTTGCATTAATATCCCTGAGTACCACGTGCCCTGAAAGCAGTTGTTTTTGTAATATTTTCATAGTAGTTAATGTGAAAAAAAAATTAAGTTCTAACAAAGTGTATCATTGGCACACAATTCATTCACTGCTCCACTATAAAGGAGTTTCCCAGAAAGTCTCCCCAACAGCATCAGTAGAAAACAAATATGTACATACATACATAAGAAGTTCGTGTTTTTTAAAGCCTTATCACTGAAAGTGGTTTACAAAGGAGCTTGCTGCTAAATTAAAGTCTACTCCCTCAAGGACTCTTATGTCTCTTTCAAAATGTTTTTAAAGCATTTTCCTTCAATAGATCACTACAACGCCATGTAAAAAACTGATTAATAAGAATTCAGTGAGGAGAGAGAGACATTTACCATAAAACCAGGAATGCTTTGAGCTCTGTAGAGATTCCTTCTGCCACACAGCTTGGCTGGAAACATTCCACTGGTCCCACAATGCACATGTTTCAATTACAAACTACAGATTTTATCAGAGTTTAAGTTAATTATTTTATACCTCTGAGATGAAAGCAATTCATGTTTAAAAACAAATGTACATATTTCCTATTTTAAAGCAAAATATTTGTGCTTCCAAGAATGGGCTGCAAACCCTTTGGAATGATTTTTTACTTTTAACATCATTGTGATAAGAAATCTATTCCTCTCCTGTGGTTTACCTCTCTTGTGTTATCAAGCCTTCACAGCATAATGAGATCAAAATTACATCTCATGGCAGTCTATTATGCTCTTGTTATTTACAGGCTTTTTAGAAAAATAAAACCTCTGCACTAGCTTTTGTAAAAATGATCCAGTATGTATTTTCTACCCACTGCTGTTTTCAATGTCCAAACTGTATCAAAGTAAAACAGCCCAAAGGAAATGAAGCAGTTTCTGTCAACATCCCCAATGTGCCATATGAAGTATACATCCAGTATAATACTTGAGATTTATATGTTAATAATATCAGCTTGTATTTAATAAGTAAATCATATATGTTTTACAAAATAAAAAGAATCATCAGTTATCACAGATAAATCTCTAAAATTTGTTACTGAACTTTATGCCAAAACCAAAATTATAACAGTATGGACATGTATTTTCAAAACTCAGTGTTAATAATATAATACTCCATCCAACAAATCAGTGATTTTCAGTCTGTCTTCTCTGAGAGTACACAAAGCTATGACATCATGCTGTCTAAAACTGGTCAAGAGAAAATTTGTTTTTAAGCACAAATGTCAAAAAATAAGATTAATAAGAACTAATGTGGAATTAACTTCCATTGCCAAAAGGTTTTTCTATAAGGACACATGGAAAATAAAAACTTCAGATTTTTGAATTAGGACATACTACTGGTCTATGAGATAGGGGAAGAAACAGAGACTGAGGTTCTTCATTTTGTGCTCTTGCCATGGCATTGCCACAGAGCTATAGGGAAGCTCACACTGTGCATCAACAATGATCAGTTTAGCAGTCTTTGAAATAGGAAGGACAATGTTTGTTAATCTAATTTAGTAAAGCACTATGAGATTTACTTCTAAAAGTTTATCTATAAATGTAAAGCAGACAGTAAATATCCTAAAGCAAAGGAATGACTCATCAGCACTGAGATAATTTGTGGCAAACACTCATTACTTCAGTTAATTTGTTGAAAAAAAATAAAACCATAACAAACATTATCTGGCCAAAATAGTACTGAACACAAAGGGCATTCTGGAAATAATTTCTGCCCTTCTAGTTTCATACTAATTGTCATGTAAATTAACAGAGGTAAAAATCACCAGCTGGAAAAGGAAAATGTTTCTTTTGTTTCTTGAGTGGGCCTCAGAAAAGTCTTCTCCACTGATTAACTAACATTGTGTTTGTTTTGTAGACAGTAAAATGTAAAAAGTTTTCCTTTTCCTGTCAAATGATGAATACATGTGGAACAGATTATTTAATACCACTAGACCACCAGGGAAGAAGATTTAGGTGAGCAGCAGCAAAGCTGTACCATTTATTTTTTACCATACATTAAAAAATTACGTTTACAGATAATTGTTTTTCTCTCCAATAAACCAAGATAAAAAAAAAAAAATCAAGGCGAATATTTAATAATACCAGACCACCAGGGAGGAATTTAAAATTGATTTTTTTTATGGACAAATTAGATTCTCTTTTTTCTTTCTTTCTTTTTTCTTTTAAATTTCCAATTATTTTTAACTGCAATTTGTGGAGAGAAAATCTGAAAATAGAATGACAAAATGAGTTTTCAGCTGGGGGAGTTTCACACAGATTAAGTTGCCCTTTTATAAGGGTAATTAGCTAATCAAATAGTCCCTCAACTCCAGCAGTTTTATAACACCTGTGTAGCTGCCCACATGTTATATAATGTTTTGCAGCTGTAGGTCCTCCTAGGTCTGGTACTATTTCTTAGTATTCTTTGTCATTCCTGCTCCCACTGAAGGCTGACACTACTGCTATCTGTTTCTGTAGGAGTGTTCCTGGGTACAAAGTTATTGAACTTATTCACTTTCCTGCCAGAAAAAAAAAATGCATTTTATATAAACACCTATTTTCAATTCCCAATTCCAACTTGAAATTGAAGGATTGTGAGAAAGGTCATTTGCCTCTGTGACACTCCTTATGCTAGCAACCGCCCAAAATACTAGAAACATAAGTAGTCGGCTTGCTTATGTGAGAGCTCCAGATGATTTATCTATAAAAGGAATTTGGGGCCAAATTCTCAAGTCAATATTCATTAGCTAGACAAAGCTGATATGGGCTTCAAAGTCAGTAGTGATTTTGCCTAAGTAAAAACAGCAAGCCCGTTGGGATCTGATAAGCATCTGAAGCCTCAGATTTACAAAAAGAAAGAGAATTAAGCCACTGAATGTTTAGCTGTTTGTCTATTACAGTATGAAGGGAACCAGAAGTTGCAAGAGGAGTCCATGCTATTATGTAGCGCTGGTCAGGTTCACACTATTTTCAATTTGAAGAAAACCAACAGTTCTGCATGCACAGCAGGGCCATAAAAACATGCAGTGACACATGAATGTGCAGTGAACTTTTTCAAATGTGCGCTGACTTTTTGAAATATAAATGTTGGCTACTCAGCAACCACCTACAGCTTGTACTGCCACTGCTTGGATCTGTGTTTGCTATCTCATAAAGTTGCTATAGATTTTTTCTTTTATGCTACTTCAGAAAGAAATATAACTGCCTGGAAGTCAACATTTGCTACATACACTCTAAACTCTATCCCAATTGTTTTGTCCTCAAAACACACACCAACCAACCATTAGATTAAATGGCAACAATGTACTCCTTAGGAAGGGCTTAAAAACTTTTGTAGGTTGCTCACACATGACCACAAGACTCAAGCAATAAAGCACTCAGCAGCCTACACTGGCATACTGCCCATCCATCTTGTTTGTTTCTAAGGAGACAGGGACCTAGTCTGGAGAGCTTGTGCTTTCACAGCCAACTGCTCCTGGCATTGCTGCCCTTGGAAGTGTGTGGCATAGTGTTTGCTGTGGCCTGTTGCTCTCAGTACCAGCAGATACTCTGGTATCTCCTCTGCGAAGGCAGAGGAAGAAAGCCCTGCTCTACCAAGAACAGTTCATTTTACAGTTCTTACACCTCTCTTTCCCACAGCTAGTTCTCATCTTAACCTCCCATGCAAAGGCAGCTGACTTTCCCTTCTTCCTCTTTCTCTTCTTTCCCCTTCCAGAAGATTCAAAAAGCCGAATAGTAACTTCTACTTGGAAGAAAAAAAGGGTCCCCAGAAAGACAGAAAGGGGCAGATAGAACCATATACCTGCCCAGTCACCAACCACAGACTCAACAAAGATGCACATCCAGAGACCTCTTATTTCTAATCTCTTTCACCTAACTGAATGCCTTCAGAATATTCATTCCTCTTATCTGACTAAGCTCTCCCCCAGACTTTGCATGCACATGGCAGAAGTGATTTCTTAGGATTTCTTACATCAAATGCCATGATTTCTCAGACCTCGAGTTCTCCAGAGCTCTATTGACTCCAGAAACCTCCACCTTCACCTACAATCTTTTACAATGCTCCCTCTGAAGCCCTACTGACCAGTGTCCACTTTCAGATCTACATCTGAACCTTCCTCCCCCCTATCATCTTTAGACTCCTCAAAGCCTTCATTCTGTTCTTCCCCCAAAAGTCTGTGCCACTGTAGAATTAAATTTTGCCCGCATTATTAGTTCTACTGAAGAGTCAGTCCAAAGTTCATTGAAATTGTTTGAAACTCTCCCAGAATGCTTAGGAGGGTTGTTTGTTGTTGTTGTTGTTTGTTTTGGTTTGTTTTGTTTTTTAATTAAACCTTTATCTTGATTATAACCTTCCTATACTGGGGAAAAGCCAGGAAGTTTTTTTCCTATACTGTTCTCAAAACCTAGAAGGTGAAATGGAATGTGCTGGTAAAAACCTAAATCTGAAAACAATTAATAATTTTTGATGAGATACATGAAATTTCACATATTTAATTTGTGGGCACATCAAAATCTTAAATTTTAAAAAGTAAATCTTTATTTTTCTTCAGCTGTAGCTGAGAAGGCAAAGCAGTAAAGAGCACTCATGTTCACAAGCCATTCAATATTACTCTATGTGCTTGTAAACAAATATGGTAAGTAAGAAGGAAAAGGAGGGAGAAAATATGTTTCAAATGAGGTTTGAAATGAGAGGGAGAGTCCATGAAGCAGAGGAATGGGAGTTACATACACTTATCAATAGCAGAAAAGACTGTTATGAGCATATGAACAAGAAGAAAAATGTGCATTTCTCTTCCCTCTCCTGATCTTTGATCACAAGCAACATTCGAAATTTATTCAAGTTCTCCAACAGCAGCAACAACAAACTGATTTTTAAGGAGACTATGTAAATGCAACAGCATATATTTTGCCCTTGCCAATGGAAGTTGCTTTCACCTGCAAATTTAAACATTAAAAATCAGCCCAATCAAGAGGCTGTGCTTCTGCCCCCAAAATGCGTCTTAGTGCATTGATCATAAGGTTTTCCAGTTCTTTAGATGTTGTAAGGGTTGTTTCACATTCCTCACAGAAAAAGCCTCCATTTCCTTACTCTTCATAGCACGTACATGAAGAGAACAAAATAGATGCAAATCACTCTGGAAAAAAAAAAAAAAAAAGAAAAGAAAAAAGCTAAAACTAGGAGAGGCAAGTAGCATAGCATATAGCAGTTGCCCAGAGCAACATCTATCTGATGAATGAAATAATGACGATGGACAACAAACTAATCCCTATTCCCAAGGTAAATTCTGGTTCACTAAGTAAGTTAGTAAAATCATCAATATCATTATTACATTTACCTTACACAGCAGCTGCACTGTCCCTGCTGTTATATTTTATTTTGACCACCTTAGTAAAAAATCTTCACCATAGTTATTCAAATGTGTAGGCTCTGATATCAAAGGAGAAAAATAGCAAACTGAGACATTGTTAGTGAGTTTACAAGACGATTTTTTCCGACAGTTGTATGAAGTGGATAATGAAAATATTTACAATGTCGATTCTAATTCCTTCGCCCCTGGTCTTGAAATGCAGTGCCTTTCTTGGCACTGGAATTGTCTTGCTAGTATTTTACTTTAATTTTGCCTGTTGAATGAGTGAACATAAGAAGAAATTCTGTCACTGAAAATAACTTGGTTTTGAATTTTTAATGCTAATGAGCATAGATTTATGTAATATTCATGATGCCTTGCACTTAGCACTTACAGTTCCTTAAGACTCAAAAGCACTTTACAAACATAAAAATGATATGTAAGGGTCACTCATAACATTTTCCTTAGAATGTCTACTTCCTGTGTCACACTACGGGAGACAATTCAAAGCAGTCCAGAATAACATAAGTGAAATATTATTGTCTGAATTTGATTTGGACATAAGACTTCCAGATGAACGTATCTTTCCTTACAGAAACTGTCATAGGTGGTCAAAGCCCTGCATTAAATATTCCCCAAAATAACAACAGATACAGAGAAAGAACACCTCCAAATAGCCTTGCTCCTGAGCACCATAGTTCAATAATAGGGAATAATAGTACTGATGGCTGACAACTTGCTTCACACATTTCCTTCATTATTGCCCTATTTTACCCCTTTGGCAAGATCTGCACCATGACAGACCTAATTATGCAAAATCTCAAGACCTCTTTTCATAATTTTGAACTTCATTGGATATAGGTAGATGAAGTTCAAAGAAACTTTTAATTGCATGAATAAGCAACATCTCTCTGTGCTGGTTTTGGACTATATTCCATCTGAAAATAAAAGAATTTCTTTTCCTGTTAAGACAGTACAGCCTAAATCCCAATTGCCAATGTTTTCTTTACCAGCTACTGTGTTCCATGCAATATGGAAGCATGTATTGTATTGCTTTCTCTGGGAAGATATTAAATTTCAACTATAATTTCTGTAATGCCGTATGTGTAAAAGAGCTTGATTCATGCATGCTGCATGAAAAACTCTAGCCACTCCAATGATTTGTTGTCACTGACATACAAAGGAAACCATATTTGGTAAATTTAGTCTCTTTCCCTTGTTTCCCTGTTCTAACTTCATAATTGTCAGGAACAGCTGCATACATTGCCAATCACCTTCCTAAAAACTAACAGGCCTCCAACTGACAAAACTTCTATTCTGCTGCTAAATTTGTTTTTAATTACAAGTAAGAAAAAAAATGCCCCAGCTGTTAACACCAACTCAGAAAGGCCAAAAGGAGATGTTGAGCAGACATTAGGAAATACTTCAAAAAATTATTGTAGTTCATCATGATTTAAGAGTAGATATTTCTGGCTTTGAATGAACTCTGAAATATTCTTAGACAACAGATGAAACAATAGACTCTGACTATTATTTTCAGATTATAATGCCTCAAATTCTACTTCAAAAACACAGTGTATTAACTCTGTGTTTGCAGGTAAATACTAAACTATTTGTCATAACAACTTTACAGCTTTGTGTTTCACCTCGTCTTGCCTTGATTGCTGAATGTAATAGGGCCTGCTTTATTATGCCCATAAATTGAGTCAATTGACTTATCCTTATATCCTGTTTCCTGAACTTAATGAGAGATTCTGCATCATTAGGAAAACACATCATCCTACAACAGGATCAAAAGCAAAGGAAGCCTGATAATAAGTCATTTGGATTTCAGAGAACATTCACAAACTTTTGGTGGTTTGACCTGAGTTAGGACAAACAACTTGCTTTGTAAGTAAGTTTGCTGATTCTTGTGCTTCCTTGTAGATGACCCAGAAAGCACAAGCAAAACTGAGCTTTTATGTAAGTTGCATTCAGCAAAGTACAAGCTTTAAGCACTTTATATGAAAAGATAACAAAACTCATATGTCCAAATGAGCAAAAGCAGAAATCTAAGCAACAAATTAATAGCACAGCTTCCAACAAAGTCATAGACATTTTTTTTTGTACATTTGATATATTTTCACTACCAATAAATAATCTCTATTATGAATATAACAGTGCCATCCTAGTATTTGAATGTAAGAGCTCCCATTTTATAATCAAAATAGGAGGACAAATCTTTTGAATCTTACCAGATTGAGTTCATTGGACATCAGGGTACTTGAACAGAGCACCAGCACAATGAATAAATCCACAACTGGGTAAAAGGATCCATTGGCCTAGAGCAGGACACAGGAGAATGCAGTGCCCCTACTTGATTCATCGTTACTGTGGCACGTGGCTCTTGGCCCAAGGCACTATTTTGCCATTGTCTGTACCCACAGCATGTTCTGCCTAGCTAGAACGATTAGTTTTTCTGTGGTTTAAATACAAAATACTTCCACCCTTATTATCTGTCCCTCCTCAGAAATATAAGAAAATAAAAACTGAACTACAATTTTGCATTCAATGCTCAGACATTCCCAATGCATAGGGGTCAATAGAAAGTTTCTCAAAGCATCTTTCAGTTGTTGACTTTCCACTTGTTGCCATGAAGATGTTTTTATTCACATCCAGACAAAGCCAAAACTAAAAATAGGGGTAAGGCTTAGAAAGACTGAGAACTGTGTGTATACAATGTTTTCATGAGAGTTGAAAAGCAAACAGTGGAAGTATTAAAAATAAAGCTGTTTTCATGCCCCTTTTCAGCTTTTTTTTTTTTTTTGAACAGAAAACTCAGGAGATTTTGATTGCAGCCATTAAACAAACTTCAGTTTTGTTTCTTTAATATGATTTGCACATGTATGTGCAATGCCTTGACTTCCTGTCCTTGGGAATTCACACGTTACTAATAGTCATTTTTTATTTGTTGTCTTTAAAGGATAAGGAGTGATTTCCAGACAAGATCACAGAGAGTGGAGAGTGTACATATCCCTTAACTAAATTAATAAATTATCCATAAATTTAAGGTTCTGAGAAACCCACTGAACTAGAGAATTCAAAGTTAATAATAAATGCCGTTTTTTTCAAAGGAGTGAGGAGTGACTGCAACATATTAACTAATGTGTGGTGCACCATACCTGACAATCCAGTAATATTTATGCATTAACAGCAAATTTTCCATATGAATTCTGTCTTTGCCCTTGTGAATATATACTAACCCTTTAACACAATCTACTCTTTCTAGAAAGATGGTTATTCCTTTTAGAAAATATATTTTCTATTTTGCCTGAATTAAGCTATGAAATAAATGGTAGAGTAATTACACAGTAAAGTAATATTGAGAACAATGTCTATTGTCTTGAATTCATGTAATCATGAGTAGTATAAGGTTTTCCTGCAGTATAAAGTTTTAATGTAAAATGAAAGCTCCGCAAGAATACTTCTAAGACTCAGTGATCCATAATATTTTTTTTTCCACTGGGAAGCACATACAAAATAAACTTTTTATGTATATTATCAGTACGTGGTAACAGGAGAGAATACAGAGTTGAATTCTTCATGGAGCAGTGCAAGAGACTCCAATCTGTGGACTAATGACTTCTCTTCAGTATGCATATTACTGTCAAAAGACCACAATGGTCAGTTGTGTCAAGGTCTACTTAGTCTCCCTCTAGTGAACCGTATCTTTACACCACAGCTAAATAAAACTCCTGTAGAGTTGTACAGTCTCTCAATAGATACTCATGAGCTCATTTTCTTCAGTTTAATTCACTTTGAACAGAAAATCTAAAATGGTATGCAGCCACCTGAAAATCAGCTGACATCTCTCCACCCAAATGAGGAAGATGACAAGGAAGGACACAAAATCCTGTAATGCCATGGATTAACATTAACCAAAATTCTGAACAAGGCTAAAACTTGACATTGTTTCTACATTCAGATGAACAGCGCATTCAAGAGACGGGGCAAGTGAATTGGCAATGTAGGTAACTATGGGGCCATTTGGGGACCGAATTGGAGTGAGAACAAGTGGTGTTGTAGCAATCTAGGTGAAAACTAATGACAGATTTGGCAATGAGTCATGGTGACAAGGGAGACTGGATTCTTAGCATGCAGCAAAGGAGAGAATGACAGGAACCAGTCAGGACATAAAACAAACTAATAACTACTTAGTATATCAGATCAGGAAAATCAGTCTGATGGATTTATTTTAAAGTGCAGCTACTATGTGTATCATCACACAGGTGTGGGGAAAAGAGGAAAAAAAAAGTAAAAAAAAATAATAATTGTATTATGTATCCAGTAAGTATATTTTTGCTGATGCTCTTTCAGGCACTATGTAAATAAGCCAGAAGTTACAAGATGTAATTTTTTTAACTGCTCTCTTGGCCAACAAATACCTTCAGTAAAACATTACAGCTGAGAAAGATGTTCCTAGTTAAAAAAAGATTAGTGAATAAATTAATTGTGTGCCAAAATGTTGCACAGTCTTGTTTTTTGACCAGTTTAATGATGCTGTGGTTAAGGTTAATGAGACAGTTTTACTTCATGCAGCGCATCCGTCACACAGATGGCTTCATTTCACTATACACTCTTGTAACACCAAACAATATGCCCCCTTTGGGGAACTACCTCAGATCCTGAGTGAATCCATGCAACACATTTATATACAAAAGATCAATATATTTTTGAAGTTTTTGGTCTAAAATTAAATAAGCATGAATGCTAACAAACAGGTAGGAGTTAAAATTTCTTTGGAGGGTCTAAGAGCTTCATATGTATTTGGCTGCACTAATTAAACATTGAAAATAACACAGAGAAAAATAGCTATAAAACCCTATCAGAGTAATTTACACACAACAAAATCTGAAAGTTAGGCTGTGAAATTTACTCATGGCCCTTAAGAAACAGTTATGCAGAAGTACTCTCTACTGAACTGCAGAAACAGTCTTTTACCTAGAACTCGGTAAAATGGGATGTCATACATGCATCATCACTCCTTTGATTCCACTAACTGCAGAATGGGGGAACTTGAGCTCCAGCCTCTTACTTCTTCTGGGATCTATTAATAGGAAGCAAAGGCTGGTATCCTCTGGACAAATGGAGTGCGCTGGCTTTCCCTAGTGGTGGTTAGAGTACCTTTTCTGTGCTTGTGTGTTTGCTTGTAGACTGAACGCAAACCAGTTATTTCTGCAATCATCATACCAGGAACTTTCAAGGAAAATAATTGTGCTGCATGTTTGTCATGACAGAATATTACATAAGCTGTGTAAGCCAGTTAGTTTCACCTGCCTTCAAGAACTTTGTTTATGAGACAGAAGGAAATTGCCTGTGCAAGTCAAAAAGAGGGTTAATTCTATGGATTGGGAACATGAGTGGTGTGCAAAAGTCTCATAAATCAGGCATTCTTTATCAGAAATGCCAAACATACTGTATGATCTTTACACTTGTTTCTTTTCTTGGAAATACTTTAAGGATGTTTAAAGGGTGTGGAAAGGAAGAAACTCTTTTTCTAAAACACTAACATTGGCAAGCATTCAGATTGCTACGTAAACTTACTGTAACCAGTTCTAAAATTCTTTCAGCAAATTTTATGTAGTATTTTACATAATATCTCCCAAACGGTTCAGATGAGAAATTTTGAAGTAGAAAAACTAAATGACAAGTTTGATTTTAGTATGGAAGTCTGAGATAATTCCTTCTCAAATAGAACTGTGTTACTGAATCCATATCCAGCTTTTGTGAAATTCTTTTTTACACATGAACGTATTCATAAGTCCTCCCACACTGCCCAACACTTTGTTTGGTTTTATAGGTCACCATGGACAAGGTTGTAGTGGTGAAGATATAACTTTTTCAGACTGTTATGGTCAAGCTTGAAGTGAGCTCCAAACCATCGGGAGCTAAAATAGTATAACTGGATAAAGTGTTGGCAGTGTTACTAGCTAGACCAACTGTTATATTTTAGTTAGATAAAGCTTTTTTTCAGGATTTGTAACTTCAATGCTAGGTATGGTATGCAAAAATAGTTGTCTGATACCATAAAAATCTGATGGTTTATTAATGAATAATAAACCTCATGAATAATGAATATTTGCATAATGATAAATACTACTTACTAAATTAGCAAGGACCTGTCAGCTGAGGAGAACTTCCAATTCCAGATCCAAAAAACACTTTTGTTTGATAAATGCATAAAATTCTTTCTCCAGAAGTGACTTTTTCTAGAAGCAGGAACTATTTCTTGCTCTAACGTCTGAAAATAATATCCTCTTCTCTATTCCTATAGTGAATACATAAAAGCATATCACTTTCAACTATTTCCTAGAATATAAAAGTTGCCATAAGCCCCACAGTTCACAGAGTTACTCTGAAAAACTATGCCTTGTTTTTCGGATCCAGAACTTTCATAATAGCTGATCTAATTGCTTCGCTTTTACAAAATTGCTCCTAACCATTTGCACAGCTTTGTTGTCACCTTTTTCCAACCTAAATGATGCCAAATAGCAGGTGTAGAGTTTCTTGTGACACCATACAAACTTTCACACTAATTATGAGGTACACAAATGCTGCTTTGGTATGACTTGGGGGGGGGTGGGTTGAGCCAAAGATACATTTTTAAATCTCTGCAGTATACTCTGTATACCTTCTTTTGGCCTGACTGCTTACTGGAAATAGCTTCTAAATACCAAGAGTGCACTATAGTTCTCCAAGCTTCAAATACAGATATGAGATTTGTAACATTTTTTATCATTTTCTAACATGTGCCAAAGAGGAACACACTGAATAGTCTGAAGTGTTGGAAAAAGAGCAAGAATGTGAATCAATGCCTGCATTAGGTCCTGAAGCTCTGGGTGAGTACTGGTATGAACAGTTGCTCACTAAAGATTTATAACTTGTTTAAATAAACATTCAAAACACCTCTACAAACAACTTCTCTCTCATCCCCTTACAACCTCATCCCCTTAGCTACTCAGAGGTGCCCCTTTCTGTGTGAATTTCCTTTGCTCCATTGAGCACTCCTTCTTCAGAAAGACTTCACGTCTCTATAGCAGTCGTGTGAACAAAACAGCCTTCCCCTCACAGGGAGGTGAGCTGAACAGGAGCTGGCTCGAAGATCCCTAGAAGTCCATTCTGATGCTCTGTTACTGTTTCACCTCTTGTTAGAACTAATACTCTGAAATACTGATGTACTGACAGAAGACTGGTTGCAGACTGTTCATTGTTGCAGACAGGAGTACATGTGCTGAAGTCTGTGGAGCTTGTGTTTCTGCTGCTGCTCATTCCAGAACTGCTGAGGCCAGCCAGAGGGGCACCCAGCAAAGAGGTACCAGCCAGCACGCAAAACAGCATTCCCCACTCACACTGCACCCATGTAACTAATAATTAGCCCAATACACAAGGAACACAGATTCTGACCAACAGACTGGATTCAAGGAGCTGTTTGGCTCATTACACAGATAAAAATAATTTTTTTTGTGTACGCAAGCATCCAAAAACAGGACTGTACATGGGGATCAGGATTAAGGTCATCACATGGCTGCTGGAGTTGAAAGATGCATAACTCCTTATACGCACCCTCTGAAGAGTTCTGTGTGGTACCTGAGATTTTGTATGTGTTTAGAGCGGTGCCACTGTATGGTGAGGGCAGTCGTTGCTCCTAAGATGAATCTCAAAGCTAAGGTAAGGAAATGAAAATCTTAGGCTGAGCAGGAAACAGGGTTCTGAAGACGTGGCATGGATTGGGGAGCCACTGAACAATAGCCAGCCACATTCACAGCAGTTTTTAAGACAAAAGGGGATTATTACTGTACTAAGGCAAGAAAATCCTGCATTCCTGTACCTCCACAGTGCAGAAATCTCTAGCTGCTGAGAAACTCATAGCATCAGAGCATTGTATCTAGGAGAAATGCATCGTCTCTGGTTGTCTTTAAATGGGAAGGGAAATTACGACCTTGTAAGGGCAGGAATGGAGACAGGAATGTGATTATAAAGGGCAGGTATCTTAAAAGCAAACAGAGAGTCAAACAAAAATGCCCACTGCATAATTGAAAAAACATCCTGAAACATCACCTAGTTTCAGTTTAGAAACTAAGTAACATTTTGTGTTTTCTCTTCATCTTTATCTTTAAATAAAAATTATAAAATCTTAAAATATGTATGTTTGTCCATATGTATGTATTTACTGCTATTTAATCAGTAAACTTGTTTTGCCCTAATTAAATAAACAGTAGGTTGAGGCTTTTGTTTGTCAAAGTAACTAATTTAGACAATTTTTAAAAACCTTACTTAGCATTTGTTCGTGGGCCTACAGACATGCAGATTCTTCTCCTGCTTTGTCACGCTTCTGA
Organism: Cygnus olor; assembly: GCF_009769625.2. Lineage (NCBI taxonomy): Eukaryota > Metazoa > Chordata > Aves > Anseriformes > Anatidae > Cygnus > Cygnus olor. Next base: position 16,965,519 of record NC_049174.1, on the reverse strand, counting down.
AATTTTTAAATTTTTCAATTCTAATTCAAAAACTACATAACTCAAACAGGCAATAAGTGAAAATTTGCCTAGCTCCATGCAAGGGCAGAACCTCATGAAGACACTTAGAATTAATAATCCCAGCCTTTCTTAAAATGTTATGTTGCTAAGCCTTCATTTGCAAATAGGTACAGTTCTAGAATAGATTTCAAAACTTTCAGGACACCAGTGCATGTGTACATTTTTGAGAGATATTTCACACAGAATATAAATTAAAAACTCACTAAAGCTTATGGGGAGCCAGTAGAAGACAACTGGAAGCTCAGTGGCCTTTTTAAGTAAGAGTGAGTAAATATAAGAAAACGAAAGGAATAAAGAATAGTATTTCTACCAGAAAGGAGATCAATAAATACAAAATTGAGGAAATTCAAAATCAAAGTTTTCTAAATGGTGATGTCATAAGTGGCCTTTATCCTGCTCCTACATACAAGCTTTGCCTCTCCCTCCACAGGCCAGACATAGTGAGATAACTTTTAGATAACCTTTTTTTTTTTTAATGTTGCTAGATGATATTCTTACTTGTGAGACATTTTAAAGTAAATTCCATTATCTTAAAAATCCTTTTGAATTATTTCACATTGCATTTACTTTTAGCACATATACTGATAAAACTTCTAATTAACAGAAGAGTATTTTCTTAAGGTAAATATTTGTTTAATCGGTTATAACATGTTATCCCTCAAGAGTTAGTCACCTTCCCTGATTGTGTGAGTCTTTCTAGAAACTCAGGGGAGAAAGAGAATTTAATAAGAGGATAAAACATGTCAGTTAGCAAAAAATAGAGGTGAAATATCTATTTTTTTAAGGTTTTTAAACCTACTGTGTTCTTTTGAAAAACCTGCTGCTCTCTGGAGAACACAGGTAGCTACAGTCTTAAGACTGTCCTGTGAAAACTGTGTTTATCATATTTAAATATTATGTTATTATTATATTTAAATATTATATAGATTTTTTTTAAAAAATCACTGATTTGTGTAGGAAAACCCATAAAAATTCCAGAGAAGACCATCAGCAGGAACCAGCTGTCTGGGATGGTAAGCCTTAGAGAGAACCCATACAGCAGCTAAACAGAGAACCAGCTAGGAAGCAACTCCTGGTGAGCAAGCCAGCTGGGTTTCTGATGCTGGGAGCTAGGTAGGTGGACAACAGGCCACGCACAATAACTACACCTCAAAAGCTAAGGCGATGAGGAGCTAGGAAGTCTGAGGAAGTGGCATTTGAGGACCTGTATAGAAGAAGGGAAGACAGCCATTTAGCAAGATACTTGGACGCTTAGGCAAGCCAGGAGCAAGCTGCTGGGATCCATACGGGCAGCCAGAGAAAGAGCTGGCTTCTCATCAAGTGATGGACTGGGATACTGAGGAGCTTGAGAGCTTGCTAGGTTAAGAGCCTAGAGAGCCTAGAAAAGAGGTCACCCAGCTGTTGACAGGCTGGTTGATTGGTACAAAACCTGGCAAGAAAATAAAAGCTCACCTCCCTGCCTGTTTTCTGTTGATAGCTGTGACAGAATGAGCATTCCTGTGGAACATTTTTGTTCCATCAAACAGGCACCATTCTTTTGGAAAAAATCTTCAAGCTCTATTGAAGGAACATTCTGTCTTTCTTCTAAAAATACCTACTGGTCATAAAAGATGTTACCCTCCTGGATAATTAACCAGCTTCAGCTTCAGCTGCTTTCTTCCCTATAATAGAAAAAAATGCCTCAACCAAAACTGAGGCATTGTCACAAAAAATGAAGTTCTGGATTTCAGCTCTATTGACCCTATAAGCTGATGGACTTTTAAGTTAGAGATATATGAGACAGATAACAAAATGATGCATTACTACTAGAAAAACAGCCAAGAACAAATGGGAAAGAGCCAAGATATAGGAGTTCATTACAAATATATGTTTCTACTGCTTGTATTTTCTTATTTCTAGACTATCATCTGTAAAGAGGCTTAGATTACGTTTTGCAACAGAGCAGTGAAGACTGAGTTAAAATTAAAAGCTGGTTTTTTTGCCAACTCTTCACTTCAGCAGAAACAATAGGAACATTTTCTGGCCAAAGTCCAAGGTTTTCATGCTTTCCTGAACCAAACAAGTATACAATGTTAGCAAGGATGAGAAAGCTATTATTATTTTGTTAGAAACGGCTTTTAAAGTTTTAGAGAGTAGCTCAGTTAAGTAGTAACACTTCTAATACCATAGAAGTTCACTGCTGAGGTTTCAATTGATCTCAGCATCACAATACGTGGTAGCTGAGAAAGGGTCCTGGTTAACAAAGACAGAATTATTAACAGATCAACTTTTACAAAGACGTTCCTGTATTCTTAAGGTAGATATAATTTCCATGTCCGTGGCCAAAAAAATCAGTGGCACTGGGGAGGTGAAAGAAAGAAATATGCTTATCCTTACCTTGGCAAGAGAGGGTGAGCTGTGTTCCAAGCTCGTATTTTTTATTCTCATTCTGACAATCACAAACACTTACTTAAGCTGAAATATTGGACTATAGCATGGATTTTAAAATATGATTTTTGAAACTTGAACTCTTGACTCATATTTACATGAGAATTATGACATTCTATCCCTTAATGCTAAGGCTTGCCCATTACACTAATACTATACTCGTGTTCAACTGACCAATCCCAGCATAGAAAGTCCCACCACACAATGTAAAATAAGTGATAAATTACTTATCTCTCAACACCATTATAAGCCTTAGCAACAAATAACAGATCTCAAGCTATCCAATTCTTTATTTTCATGAAGCTATATCAACCTTATATTTCTCAATCTGAATTTATTTTACAGTTCATCAATTTAATTCGTGTTTTGTCCATCAGTCACTGAGCCCAAATTCTCTCTCTGTTTTTTCCCAGCTTCTTGCAGCCTTGAGCCAAAACTTTTAAACTTTCTATCCACAGCAACCATTGCAGCCTGGATTACATCCAGTCTTTTACTAACATCTGTCAAGTTCATATTTGTGGTTACAATGGAGTGGAATAGAAAATAAAGATGGATGTCAATGGATTAACCCTAACACTTCTTTATTACACTCTAGCTATTTCATATGTCTCTACTGCACTGAGTCTTCCAAAAGTTTCCATATGTTATCTTCCCCTACCATTCTTTATCACCCAGTAAAAATAGATAAAAATAATTCTTTCGTTTAATAAGGCAAGTGCTAGATCAACATTATCACTGATATAACTAAAATTCTTCAGTCCAAAATGCAAATTTTTGCCTATTCAACATAATTGTTTATGATCTTTTTCAAACATGTTGTAGCTCGTAAAAGTACCTGATAGAAATAATTTATGTTTGCAAAGAGTAGGAATAAAATCTACATAGAAAGATTTTGTTTTCAAGATTCCAAAAATCAGTAGTGATAACTTTCACTTCTGCAATGAATTCCACCCAAAAATCTCACTTCCTTTTATAAAAATGAATTAACCCTTATGAGGCAATTTTTATAGGCAGGAAATAATGAAGATGAGCTAAAAAAAATGCACACAAGCCAAGCAGAAAGCAGATCTCTTGACATTTTGCTTGTTTGTCAGACTCAAAGCAAGGAAAGAAGAGTGTAGTTCTTTGATGTGCTAATGAAAACTATTTATTGCAACAGCCTGTTTTTTATTATTATTTTAATGTCTACATCTACAGCATTCCAAGTGCAGCTTTTCTCCAGGCAATCTCAGTGGTCACTGAATTCAGTAGGAGTTTGTCTGCAGCCCTTTTAGTTAATAAGAAAGAAATCCTTCTTTGAGTCCATGATGTAAATAACTTTTTTTTCTTTTTTTTTTTTTTATCCTGAAGGAGTCATAAATGTGGAATATTTGAAAACTTGCTGAATTCATTAGCTGCTATTAATTTCCAGTAGAGTCTCTAAGCTTTACTTTTCACAAAAGCTCTGGAAGAGTAGAGCATTTGTGAAACTTTCAGAGGTATAGCACAGAAGATGGATATCACAATGAATTACAGCTGAGCTGTTAACTAACACAGGAAAGAAATGAGCTTGGCATTAAGTTTTTTTATTGATTATATTCCATTCTGAGCATAAAGGTAGGAAGAACATAACAACGCAGATCACAGAGTATAGCATATGATAAAAAAGTCCCAAGAGGATTATTAAAAAGTACTTTGGTATTTTAAATTCTTGGGTTTCCTCCAAGCTTGGTAAGACACTCTGTCTATTACTTTCACAAAACAGTTACAGAAATGCAGTTTGGCCTAATGGTCTAAATCAGTGTATGTGATAGATATAAAATTTTACAAGTGTTCAAAGTTGTTTTCTTATATAAGTGTCTGGGGGACACCAAGAACGTGGTTACTCAGTAAGTATGCTAGATTTTCATCTGAAAGCAGCTGACAGGAAGGCAGAAATCCTCCTTGAATTTGCTCTTATTTTGCAATTACAGTTTTTGAAATATGAACTGCACATGGTGTCTGAAATCTGCCAACATTCAGTGACAAAAGCAGATACTAAAGATTGTCTATCATTTGAAAAAATAGGATAGTAACCAAACACTACTAGACCAATAAAGAAGAAAAAGTTTAAAAGAACAAGAAAAAGGTGAACTGTTTCAAACAAATTAATTCTGATATAAAGATAAAGCAGTTCTGCATCTCTAGGTTAAAAGCCACTGAGGTAGTTAATAAATTCTGTTCTGATTTGGGCCGCATGTTACTTCTGCCATTTCTTGCCAGGAAGTAAATGTCATGCATTTAAAAGTCTGTGTAGGTAAAATATAGACACTAACGATGTCATTGACTATTTTTTGAAGCACTAGTCCCCATGATAAATACATCAAAAGAGAGTAGTTTTCATAGTGAGAGTCAATCTGATCTTATTTATACATTTTTGAAAGCACCAGATAGGTAGATACATCAGTAGAATTTGCAGGATTGGTAGGAAGCTACAAGTAGGATGCTACAAGTAGGACGAGATCTGAAGCCTATGTAGTATGGAAAGATCGGGCCACATGACTTTTCTTACACTTGTTGACAGTCTGTCTTCACAGAAGAAGAAGGAGAATGCTCCCTCCAGACCAGGAAGTCATGAACACATAAAATAAGTTTGTGGTCTCTCAGTTTACTCACTATACTTCAAACAAGTGCCTCACCATTCTATTAATGGCCCTTTACAGGAGTAAAAAGTGAAAAACTTCAGTCAGTGAAGCTACCGTTTCCTGTGCAACTCCTACTGCCATCCCAATCTAGTGAATCTATTCTTTCGCTGAATTTTAGGGACAACAAAAATGAGCAACCAAAGTTCCTGAAGAAAACAATGCATGAGAACTGGCAGCACACTTGAAAAACAATTATCATTGCTTATTTTATGAGATGGAAGCATTCTTCCCCTATCAGCATGTGAATATATAGACTGTGTATGCACATGTAGACTTGGAAGAACAATATCATGGCTCCCAAATCTGTACCTTCTGACAAGTTTTAAAGAGTCTACTTAAAGTTGTACAAATTGAAGCTCTTCACCAGTCTGTTCTATGTCTTTGTGAGTTCTATGCAAGGAAGGGATCAAGGAAAATAACAGTAACTAATGCAACGGGAGCTGCATTTAGAAAAACTCATGTTATGGGCCATAAAGAAACCTATATATTCTCTGCACTTCCCAGAATCTTAAATCAATTTTACCACATAAATTGTCATCTGCCTTTGAGTATGATTTCAGAGCAGAACCAATATTTGTGTCCTTCACCAGTTACATAAAGACCACTGTTAAAACACTAAGTAGAGGGTCTTTTTAGGGTCTTAGATTAAAGGAAAAAAAATTGCTCCTTCAAAGTTCTGACACAGGCAAAAAAGAAAATAACTTTTTTACATCAACTATATAATTTGTTTTAACATCTTTCTGTATTGATTTGAAGGTTAACAGATTTATTCATAGCCTGTTATGAGTTGTTTGATTATGGAATTAGTCATTACAATATTCTTGCTTGCTTATTATTTTAACAATATACAATTGAAAGTGTATTGAACTAGATTAATATTACAGATTTCCATCTAAGCCCATAAATGCGAAAGAGAAGATATCTGAGAAGAACTTGCATGCAATAGTTGTAAATTCATAACTTTTCCTAATATAAATGGCAGATACCTCAAAATAATGAAACTGTTCAATCTGCTTTGGTTTGCATAAGTTGATGTGGTCTCTATTTTAATTTAATGCAAAAGTTCTTCAGATGATTTCATGGGCCATAGGTAAAGCAAATATTTTTCCTGAATACCTAAGGTAGTAGTCACAAAAAAAAAGAGAAATTTAGTCATATCTAACCATCATGACTAGTATATTTTTGCTTCTGCCACCTCTCAGCACTGTGGTACCAGTTCCACAGTGACCTCTTGTCCTCAGAAGTATGACTCACTCTAATAAAAGGATAGATCTTCATAAAGCAAGACAAGTTACTAAAGGTGATCTCTTAGTGGCCTTCATATCAATGAGTCAGCTAATATCTAGCAGCACCTACCTGCCTACATGTTCCTCCTTGAGATCACAGACTTCTTGTTCTTTCAGTTATTCAGTGAATTCTTACTCTTTAGAATAAGTATATTTCAGCTGCCTACTATAATATATTTCATTTGCTATAATAGATGTATATGGTAACGATCACTGGTCATGCTTTGGTTGTAAATTGATAAAATTATTTCAAACTTTGGAAAGCCAGATCTTCATCATTCTCTGCAAAGCATTTTTCTTTTTTACAAAGTTGGGTTACTGCCAGGAAGTCTATCTTCCCTGCAGCATCTGACCTCCAGGTTCCCCGAACCAAGAACAAGACAGGCAGAATTAAAATAAGAAGGGTGATATTTATGAAGTTCTCTGCGTGTAAGTATAGCTTCTTCTGTACATGTGAAAGATTTCCTCTGCCAGCTTCCAAATACGACAGAATTAAAAAAAAAAAAAGTTGGAAACTTTTTTTTCACTGTATTTCTTTCTTAATGAGAGTGGGTGTGGCTAGCTGTCTTCAAACAGTTCAAACAGTGGTAAACAGAGGTTTAACCATAGTCATGAAACAGACCAAGGGTACACATGTTTTTAGGCTGGCATTATTTATAGTTTGTAGTAATGGAGATTGCTATGTAAATATTTATCTTGCTAAAAACATTTCCTGATGCTCTTAGTGCCAAATTCTCAACTGATGGCAACTGCTATCACACTTCTGAAATTGTATTGAGGTACAATGTTTAGGTCTGTTGTCTTTTCTGTTGCTACTAGGCAGTGTCATGACAGTTTAAGAGAAAAAAAAATAAAAAAAGACAAACGAGAAAGTAAGGTTAATGAGAAGTTAGAACTCAACCTTCCATGTCACACTGTTCTGCCAAAACACATGGAAGCAACACAACAAACAATTATCAGTTACACACCATTTTTGGCAGTGAGGGCTTATGTTTTATTTATGTAGTCACTTTAATTGAATAATTTTAACAGGTACTGACTTCACAGAATGGTTGAGATTAGGAGGGACCTCTGGAGATCATTTTGTTCAACCCGCTGCTCAAGCAGTGTCACTGAGGGCAGTTTGCCCAGGCCCATGTCCAGGCTTTTGAGTATCTCCAGGAAGGGAGACTCTATAACCCCACTGGGCAACCTGTGCCAGTGCTCAGTCACCCACGTACTCAGAGAGAAGCTCCTGTGTCTTGTGCTCCTGTTTATGCTCACTGCCTCTTTTTCTGTCATTGGACACCACTGAAAAGAGCCTGGCTTCTTCTTCTTTACACCCCCCCTTCAGATATTTCTATATATCTTGCTGAAATCCCCTCTAAGCATCCTCTTCTCTGTGCTAAACAGTCCCAGCTCCCTCAGCCTTCCCAAATGACAGTGCTCTGGTCCCACAGTCATCTTAGTGGCCCATCACTAGACTCTCTTAGTAGCTCCATGTCTCTTTTACTGGGGGGGCCAGAACTGGACACAGCACTCCAGATTTGATCTCACCAGTGCTGAGTAGAGGGGGTAGGATCATCTCCCTCGTCCTGCTGGTGACACACCTAATGCAGCCCAGGATACCACTAGGATATCATGGATATCACTAGGACATCGTCAACTGGGTGGCCACCAGGACCCCTAGGTCCCTCTCTGCAAAGCTGTTTTCTAGCTGGTTGTCCCCAGCACACACTGGTGAATTGAGGTTATTCCTCCATTGGTGCAAGTCTCTGCACTTCTGCTCAACTTCATGATGCTCTTGTCAGCCCATTTCTCTGGTCTGTCAAGTTGCCTCTGGATGGCAGCACAACCCTCTAGTGTACCAGCCACTCCTCACAGTTTTGTGTCATCAGCAACCTTGCTGACATACTCTCTGCCCCATCATTGAGATCATTAACGAAGATGTTCAGGTGTATTGGACCCAGGACTGACCCCTGGGGTATACCGCTAGTTACTGGCCTCCAGATGGTCTTCATACTACTGATTACCACCTTTGAGCTCAGCCTTAAGTTCCTACTTACATGTGAAACAGATCCTGTTACTAAGACATGACGTAAATAACATTGGAGGTAGGCAAGATATTTCTTCTGCAGAATCATGTATAAGATCAATAGTCATAAACCGCTAAAGAATAAACTTTGCTAAACCCTCTGTGTATTGTACAACTTTGCATATTGTTGTAACAAGATATGATGATGAAGGAATAAAAGACAATGATGCATCACCACTGATGCATTTTTTTTTTGTCTGAGAAAGTGATTTGTCTTTCTTGCATGAACTTTTAAATTTGCTACAGATCATTTCACTAAAATTCAAATAGTATTTTGGGAACAAATTTAATAGACACTCTTTTGAAACAATAAACATCAGTTAAAATCTAGTTTCTGTTACACGTAAGTAACCTGGGGGGCTTTTGAATTTCAAATTCTCTCTTAAAAAGTATCTCGAAATGAAACAGCAGAGAAGCTCCATGGTGAAGTAGAGACCTAAACTTAACAGAGAGCAAAACCAATAGTTTACTTCTAGTTTCCTTCTTGGTCAAGACCTAACAGAGTCGTTTTAAAACTAGACTCTGCTCCTTTCTCAGTCAGTCCCGAGAAAGGGGCAGTGTTGTTAGCTTTCTTCCCAGCTCAGAATCAGATTGCTACAAATGTGTCTGTCATGCTTCCTCCTAACTTCTGCCTTGGTCTGAATAGCAAAGAATCTGTGGAATCTGGGAATTATAAGGTGGCTCTTAAGCAAGAGTGAAAAATTAGCCCCTCTTCCAGGCAACAAAGAGGCAGAATGACTACATTGTTATTCTAAAGAAAAAAACAACTCATTGTTTTAAGTGGAGTAGGACTCTGAAACAATACTGACATAACAAAACATGCTCTAATTACACATAACATAGAGCTGTTTGCTGCATATGTTCAAACACTGCAGGACACCACAGGTATTGACTGAAAATTCTTCATCTCTCATTTTCAATATCTAAAATATTACCAGGAATTTCAATGTGATGCATGCCATTTATTAGGTGAAAACAGCCACACATTCATAAAGTGGCCTATTCATTTTTATTTTATTGCTCATTATTAAAAATTAAAAAATAATAAAATTCTTAAAAATAAATATATTTATAATTAAAGGCATCTCAATTTAGTATCTTAAATAGTTCCCCAAATGGCATTTGTATCTTTTTAGTAGAACAGTACTCTCATATTTGATGAGATTCTACCTCCACAAATGACATCTGGTAATCAGTTCTACAGTACTGAAAGAATGAGTTAGCATGCAATGGTAATTTAACATGTAAACTGCTTCATTCTGCAACATAACTGAACTCGAACTGACCCAGTGCTGCTGAAATGAAAATTTACAACTTCCAATCAGAGTGGGATTAGCGCACACTGTGTCCTAACCCTGTTTCTGAGTTACAGCTAAAACCTGAAGCAGTCACAGTTTGAAGGTTTACCTTTGGACTGAGCTGAGTTTCACGTGTAACTCACATGCCAATAAATATTTAATTAACTAAATTTCCATTTTTGGGAAGTTTAGTTAATTAGCTGCCTAGTCAAAAGAAACCAAATGACAATCATTATGATCAGCCAAAACACCAGAATACAATATTGTGAAAACAATTAAACCAAGCATCTCCTTCCCTTTCATACTAGTGGAAAACGATCTCTGTATTTATTCACTTGAAATTACCACAGAAGGAAATACCATTTTGCAATTGCTTCAAGCAATAAATAAAAGAAACATCTCACAGCCCAGTATGCAACTACAGTGCTAAGATCAGGAGGCGATACAAAAAGCATTACTGAGGGAAGCTTCCCTTTTCACTGGTTGTAGCAGAGGGGAAAGAAATTAATTCTATTGGATCACAACATTTAATGATTTCTTAGTGAGGCAGAAATGGCAAATTCATTTTTTAAGATGCAAGTAACATTTTGTCTCCTCAGTGTTGTGGATTACTCTTTAACTAGTAATGGTCATTTAGTATAGGGCTTTCCCTACTAAGTTAATGTAACAATTCTGTGCAGAGACATTGTTCTGTAAATCCTTTGCACAAGAACATGTGGACATACACCTGAAAAAGATTTGAGACTGCAATCTTTATCTTTTAGGTCAAGGCATACAGGCCTGAACTTCAGAAGGAAGACTCAATCACATGTAGAGGTAGGTTCCTTATCTTTAAGCCAGTCTTAAGAGTACAATATGACTCCAACACATATGTTAATGTTCTCCTCCTGACTTGAATGGAACTTATCTTTAGCTTCTGACATTCTTAAGAGGCCAAAAACAGTGTCAAAAAAAAAAAAAAAAAAAAAAAAACAAGTCCAAAGCTGTTTGTCAACACAGTTACTTTCAAGTATCTCTGCACTTCTGGGAACTCCATTCATTAAACAAAGTGCATTCATTTGTGTTTCATGTTAATAGAAAGTTACATATGAAACTGATCGCATTAGATATTACTAGGAATACTAATGTCAGATTTTTTTTTTGATACACATGATAAAAATGGCAAAAAAAAAAAACTTTTAACAGTGACTCAAGTAAAAAATCAAATTCAAGCATAACACAATGCTGCCACTTGTTGGTTCCAATGCCACACAAAATGTTACTTCTCAGTTACATAAAGAGAAATAACATGTTCTCATGGCTGTGATTCTTTTTTAAAATAAACTTCATCCTTGAAGGGAATACTACTTTCAACAGTTGTTATATCTTTTCTTCACTACAAGTAGGATTTCAATAGCCTGAACATTATAATCTTAATGGAATGTTTTCCTACCAAAATCTTGCCAAATGAAATTCCATTTTCCTCATTTCCTATATCTTTGACAATGAAAACTGCACTAATCTCTAAGACCTCTTATTTAATATCCTTAGCACAAAACCACCAAAAGTGTAAGCCTGCTGGATAAGTGTCTGCCACGCAATTATCAACAAGAAGTAAGTTCAGTTCTGTTTGGCTTTGACATTCTTTGCTTTCTTTGTTAACCCTAAAAGTGCAAAGGTGTCTATACCATATCCTTTTTAACATGAGGAAGGCATGTTTATTTTTTCATATTATGCTATTTTAAGATAGATTTCCTTTCAGGTAGTTTGCCCATTCATTCGATTTCATATAAACTACTGGAAAATACACCACCTATTTAAATACTTTGATCGAGGCAGTATTTTGAGGAGGGTGACTGGGTGGGACCAGAATCAACATTACATAAGGGTTTTGTTACTAACTTAGTCATAGATTTGTTTCTGTTGGGCAAGTAATTTACTACTCTGTGCTAAGAATAGCAGCACCCATAAATAGGCAAAACAACTAATTATGAAGTAAACTTTGAGCCCTCATATGCATTCATATATTCAGCAATAGAAACTATGAAAATATTCAGGCATGGGAAAGACACGTAAGGTGCTTTAAGATTATCGTACTAAATACAAAATGTGCAGTTAATTCATATTGTTACTACTATCTTTCTATAAAATTTACTGTAGTTCAGCCACAAGTCATCAAAGTCAAAGAGGAATCACCAGGGGAAATGGTCTATGGTCAAACTAGATAATGATAACCATATCTTCTGGCCTTAAACCCCTATGAATCCATTTTAAAGCTGTTATAAATCTGGAGAGCTACATTAAAACCTCATGACTAATAAACACAAATATATCCATTTAATTCTCTTTTAACACATTATAAATTGTTATGCATTAAAGAAACCCAGAATGAATACTATCTGAAATAAACAGAAGTACAAATAAAACTTTAGATGTTTCATTACCTTTCCAAAGCAATTCCTTCCTATGTAAAATGTATTCCACAGAGCAAAACTCTGTGATTTTAAGTTGTGTGTACATTTTATTTTGTTCTTAAAGATTTCTGCTTTACTTTTATGTCGTAATCGTTTTACAGAGTGGAATGAACATGGTTCAATCACTGATTCCTATGGGATGTGGCTTCTATTCAACTGTGAATGAGTAGTAACTATTTTCTTGCAAGTCTCTCCGTCTTTTTTTTTTTTTATCCAATTACATATTCACAGCTTTTGCATAGTGGAACCTTAATAAAACTATACAAATACTTTAAGAGGGTACCTTGAATTCTTGTTGTGTTTAATCAACACCTTGTCATGTGGAATTATATCAAATTCATTTTAAAAGAATCTAAATAAACAGCACCATTTAATTGTTCATATCATCAGACAACCAACTCCATTCATCTAATAAGAAGTGTGTATCTGAGTACCTACCCTCTTCATTGGGTTAATGGTGATTCAATATATTTAGAGCTGGAAGCTACTTCTCTAAGCTTGAACATTTGAATGAAAAAATGGGCAATTCAGCTACATCTCCCTTGGCAAAATGATCCATTTAATCAGTGTTATAGTTTGTATCTAGACAGTAGGTTTTAATCAGAGTATCTATCTACTAATTCTGAATAGAAGGAAGTAGCATGAGTAGAGAAGGGAGAGAGATTCTAAGTACCATTGCTGAGTCAGTTTATTTCCTGCAACTATCCATCATAGCAGCAGAAGCAGCAGGCAGATGCACACTTACTTGAGAGAATACTTTTTTTCCCTGGGGATTCTAGTGCTGGATACAGCCAACATCTGTTTCATTGCTCCAAAAAAGGTTTAGTATCTTCTTTTGTTTCTCTCTGTATAAAGTGCAACTATTTTAGTCTACTGTGTGGCTATATCCTCTAAAAAGACGTTATGGGCTCGACAGTAAAATTATGGATTTCAATTACAGGTGGAATAAAAGTTGCATGATTTGCACAGTCAGACTGAATGAATATGATGGTATGCCCTTGTCTTGTGCAAACATAGAGTAGGCATGTGAATGAGGACTTTCAGGACTGGCGAGTTCATTTGAAAGTCTTTCTACTGTATCGACCAGCTTTGATTCACCAGCAGATCAGATTATGCTATGCAGTGACACAGTTATCAGAAAACATACAGCTGCATACACATTCATTCATGCATCACATTATTATCTAATTCTCTGAAAATTGATTGGATATCTATTTATTTCTAAGAAAAAAGAATTAATCATTAAGAAGATATGGAAATGTTGACTAACAGTGGGTCAGTTTACCTTTAGTAATAATAATACTCACCATACACTTTCATGCCCTGTTTCAGCAAAATATGAAAGCTTACCTGAAGTCAACTGCGTTACTCAAATTTTGATTTCAAGCGCATCTTTATGAACAGTGTTAAAGGATCACAAACTTTTAAGACCATACAATCTTAGGTAAAGACAATGGCAATAATGTTGTATATGTAGGTGTGTTTGTGTGCATACACACAAAGATATGTGTGTAAACATACCCATAGATTTATATACATGTAAGCATACACATACATTTGATTACAGGCCACAAAAGCACTTGGCTGAAAATATTAGAACTGGGATATCTCTATGGACCAAGTGTTATCCCAAATGTAAGATGTTGATTTTTGAGTTTCAGTGGAAAATATTCAATAGAAATGCTTGCTATTTTCAGGGCAGATCATAAGAATAGACATGACAGGTCAAAACAAAGGCAGCTTGGTATCCTGTTTCCAGGAAAAAAAAAAAAAAGTTCCCTTGTAAGAAGAGTATAAAAACAGAGCAATTATATAGCAATACTTCCCTGTATGCTCTTCTACCTCCTACCAATTTGTAGGAGAGACTTCCTGAACTACAGGTATTATTTGTGCTCAATAGCTCTTGATGGATTTTTTCTTTGACATATTTATCTAATTGCTGTTTAAACCAAGGTAAACTTTTAGCATCCACAATGTCTAGTGGCAAAAATTTTCACAGCCAAATTAAACTGTATGAAAAACTACTACTGTTTTAAGCCTGTCTCCCTATACCTTAAGTGTATATCCCCTCACTTTTGTATTAGAAGAAGCAATCAACTTCTATTCATTTTCTTTGTGCCACTTAAGATTTTACAGGCCTCTATCTTATTTCCCTTCATTGTCTATTTCCTTAGCTGAATAATCCCAATCTATTTAGTTCTTCTTTTTATTGTCATTCTTGTCTTATTCTACAGCTTTTCTAGTTCTACTATTTTAATTTTAAATAAAGGGATCAGAAATGCAAATAGTATTGAAGATATAGCTGCATGATGTTTTTAACAATGGTTGATTCCTATTCCTTTCCTAATAATTCCTAATATTTTATTCAGTTTGACCATTACCCAGCACTCAACAGACACCCTCTCAAAACTAGCTATCATAACTCTAGTATGGTGGAGTTATTTCTCTCCTGAAAAATAACAATCATTTCAAAAATCATTCCTGCATATATAAAGCTGGAAATGTTTGCTTCCCATGCTATTTGCTTTCCTTTTATCAGCATTTAATTTATAGCCCAGTCTCAATATCATGCAATTGTTTTGCTAAGGGACTTCATTTTTAGTAACATAAATGGCAAACTTTAAGTTATACATAGCACCACAGATAGGCAAGGACATTACATGAAAAATTTTCATGTTTTTAGAGATTATTGGACATATGAAAATGAATAATTAAGTCAAAGTTAGATATAAGTATCAAGATTTGAGTATGCCAATTCTGGAACCTCAATTCTCAAAACGAACAAAGAAACAAACACAACTTGATAATACTTATCAATACTAAGCCCTTTTCTTTACTCTTCACTGATTTTTGAAAGCCAAGGAAACTGCTTCAGTCAGTGCCTGCTTTAGCTGACCAGCTATATTTCATAATATAAGCTTCTGTATAACCTAATTGATTTATATTCACAGAAACAGATCCTGATACAGACATTTCCATATTACCTTTTTCCTCATAAATACATAACATATAACATTCAGTGGTAAAATAATTCACAATTTTAAATACTTATAGCCAATTTCTATCATCTGAAATAAGACAAGTGTTCTTGAAAAAACTGATATACGTATAACATAGTTCTGGATTTCTTCCATTAATCTATTTTACATTTTCTAGAGAATAAACCTCAAGTGGGGTAAAAAAAAATAAAAAAAATAATAATAATTAAAAAAAAACTTAGCATTAACTTGTTTCTGGTTCTTGTTGTTTTCTTTTTTCAGAAATATATATATATATTCAATATTTTAAGGCAATATTCAGGAAGAGCACTTTTCAGATTCACAGTTATATATCTGATATTATCACTCACATCATAAATCTGACTTTATAGAGCACAATGGGTAAAATAGTAGATGAAACTTCAGTAGCATTTTCCTTGTTTTCTTAGATTTCCTAAAGAAAGATAAATTACTTTTGCATAACAGTATTTAAATCAAAGTCCATTATTGTCAGACTTCCCCAGCAAAAAGCTGCTGAGCCTATTGTTTTCAATATCCTATGACTATTTTCTTTTTCCCGTAAAATTAAAATGTTCAGGAAGTGGTCTCAATGATTCAGCAAGTGGTTTCTTTCTCCTACAAATCAGTGTTGAAACAATGTTTTATCAATGCTAGGAAAGCATTTGGCTGATGATGATACTGTGATTTGAACAAGACAAAAAACTGAAGTTGTTGCTGACCTAAAGTCCTTCAAAATCGAAGAAAAGACACTATTGTTTTTAAGGGCTTCCCATCAGGTTCTACTATAATTCCAACTTTTGTAAGATCTCAGTGTCTACACTACAACAGAGATAACTTTGTGTATATATATGGTTTTACCTCTGCTCAAAATGTGTTCGTAGGCATTTACTATTGGCTATTGCTGGTCACTAGGTGTACCTACAGACTTCACTACTCTGTCAATCTAAAGATTTCAAAGGTGAATATAAATTTAAACTGTTCTTTGCTTAGGTTTTCCTTACACTGTCCAGCATGATTTTAATGGGTATAAGTCTAAAATGAGAATCTGACCTACTTTGTTGGTCCACAAAGGTGCTCCTTTTTTTCTCAAACACATAAATCTATTAAGAGTGAATGAGTAATTAGTTAAAGCTTCCCATTCTCTCATTTTTTGTTTGCATTTTTTTTCACAGAAAAGCAATAGAAGTGTAAGATAAATATTACCTCTTCGTGTAACACCAAATTTATAATTTACATAACAACACCAACAACAAAAACAAAAAGGAACAGTTTGCTTCTCAGTAAATGTTGTGTTGTAACCATTAAAAAAAAAAGCAAGAGGGCGAAAAAGACTGCTAGAGCACTGGTGTTAGAAACATGCCATTAGGGCTAATGAATGCATTTTGTAAGTATATGCTATTGGCTTTCCCTTTTAAAAAAATCAATACAGCAATCCAGGTGAATATTTTCTGACATAACTACCATCTGACCTTGTATTTTTCATTTGCTAAAGGTTAAGTCAGAGTGTAAAAAGCCACATTCATAACATGAAGTGTTTTTTTCTCCTTTGCTTCCTGAAAGGAATAAGCGTGCACAGCATTTATAGAAAAGATACTGTTTAAAGTCACAATACAAAAGGACTTATACTGTACTTTAACAATAGCATTATAAGTGAACAGGAGGCAAAAGTGAACCTTGCCACTGGATGACGTCAATTGTCCAATAATTGTATGGTTAATCACTTAAGTTTGTTTTGATATCATCAGAATCAGATGATATGGTCAAAGGGGAAATAATTAGCATCTCAACTGATAAGGGTACAATGCTAGGACAGTAGAAAGCAATGAAATTGGATTGGATTCAAGCTGAGAATTGTTTTACTGTGGAAGTTTAGTGATCTCTAGAGACCACTCTTCAATTGAAAATGATTTTCCTGTTTATAAATATACATCACTTGAGGTTGTGTTGGTTTTTTGTTGTTGTTGTTTTTGTTGTTGTTCAAAGTTATTATCTTTTGGAAATGATCTTAGCTCCCAGGAGGTATTGGACTTATTTAAGATGACAGTTTTCTCTTTAAATTGAAATCCAAACCCCTTGCAATTATGTAGTTTTGCTCCCTTTCTGACTTCAACAATTAAAAATGGAAATACGGGCATTTCATTGAATTTATTTAGAAGTTTTATCTTAGGGTACCAAGGAATCAGTTTGCTAGGAAAACAAATCTTATTATGGGAAACTTGAATGTTAACTAACAGGAAATTACCAATTTTACATCACAGCTGTTGACAATTTTATTTAAAAATGCAGCAAAACCAAAAACATTAATATTTATCTGTACAGATGTTCTATGTTCTTTCATTAAAAATGGTGTAGTAATCATTTTTAAAAAATCCTTGGATATCATTGGACAGATTATGATCCTAGTTATAAGGTACTGACTGTGTAGGCATTCATTTAAATATAACATCAGAGTTATATCCTTTTATTCATGCTCAATCAAAAGCAAGAATAAAAGTTGCTCAGTCATTTGCTCACAAATTTCTGTCATGTCCTCGAAACATTCCTTCTTAGCCAAAGATCAATCCAACTTACAATAGGTGCATGAGCATGCAGATAGAATAAATGAAAGACTGTTCTACGATTTGGAAACAATGGAGAAATGAGGCTTCAGGTCTCAAGAAATGCATGTACATATAAACACATTTGATACACATATACTTTGTGCCTGACAAAAATGTTCTGTTTCGTATTATAATAGGGTGTTGAAATAGTATAATCTGGTTCTATAATGTGTATCAGAGGCAGGGCTGGTCCAAATCATCTGTATACGCAGTAAACTCAGAAGTCTGTCCTCCTTCAAATTTCCAGGAAGAGAAAAAAACAAGACTTAAAAAGCAGACAGAATATTCACTGTCTTGTAAAGAGCTTAAAGGAGCCTTTTTTCACAAACATTCAAAACCCTAATAAAAAAAAAAGTGCACGTGCTGCATTCACAAAATTAATTGCTTATTATTAACGCTTCATAGAACACCTACTGGAGGAATGCCCATTGGAAATATTGCTTTTGAATTTTAGCTGTTAATATTTTTTCCACAAGACCCTATTTTCTTCATATTCACACACCTAATAATCACAGTGAATCAAATTCCACACCAATTTGCATCCTGCACTAATCTACTGAGTTGAATGGCCCAGTTCCAGACCTGTTATAACTGAATGTGGCCAGCAGAGTTCCACACATTTCCATCAGGACTGGATTCAACCATTAGTCTATAAACAGCTCCTGCAAGACACATTCATATAACATTTAGTCACTATAAATAGCCAGATAAAAATAAATGTTTAACCCAAGTGTCCTTTGTGAATCAAGTTTTGGATAGAAACATTTCCTCCCATTCTGTTTGTGATTGCTTGAAATATATAGATTTTTATAGTTTCGGTATGCAGGCAGAAAACCAATTATACAAAAGCCAAAGACAAAAAATCTACAGGCTGTTCCAAACCACCACCAACATCAGTTTTGTCAACAATGAACAGTTCTCACAAGAGAGTCTATAGGTAGCAGCCAAGGTGATAAAACTTGGTACACAAGGCACAGATCCAGCTGACTGTTACTTGCTGAAAATATCCTTCAACATCAAAACAAGAACTTGAAGTTGTAAGTTCTCCATAAGCATAACTAAAGTAGAAGTCATTGTAAGACCTAGAAGTATCCTGATGAGCAGAGAAAAACAGAACTGCAGGTGGGAATGAGAGTGGATGATGAGAACTGAAAGAAAAAGAAATTCAGGTCTTTTAGAAACCCTGTCAAGCTGCACAGTTTGGAACCGCTCTGTGCTAGAATTATCATAGAAGTCTTTCATTTGCTGCAGAAGGCAAAAGGGTGCAGGTGTATTCCCAGTGTGGAGTGACAGTGAAAATTCACGTGGTGCAATGTTGGCACTTAGGATTCCAGCTGCTATGATTGTCACTGTATGTACTTTTAGCGAGTCAGATTTCAGCCAGATATTTCCAGAAATTACTCCAGAACCTTGTAAGTCTATTCAGATCAGATTCCCTACCTAAAATACATGCATAAAACAACTGATTTAATGATGCCTGGGTTGCTTTCTCATAAAGCTTTCCTATAATGTTTGGCATCTCCCACTTCAGATCTTTTTGACACAACCTTATTCATTACATTATATGGGCTAAACTCTGTAGTTAAAAGAATTAAACATTACTAGAAACAGAATGGACGATTTCTTGTCTAAGGCAGTTGAAACCTGCCCTAAGGAATTAGATGTTATCACTGACTTACAAAGTTCTTATGCAATGGCAAGCCACTCAAAGCAAATTTTTTGTTAGTGATCACTAAATGTGTGTTCTTCATGCGTGACAGGAGTAATTGAAATCAGTGGAAACTGTGCTTTGAATGTGCTATTGTATAATGCAGTGGTATTGTAATACTAGATACTCTGAAAAAATAAACCATAGCGGTGTCAAACTGTGTTACCAGAATTAGTAATTCTTTTGATTGTTGTTTCTACATGCCTCAGTTTTGCCCCTGTAAAACTGAAATAACGTCAGTTTATCTCCCAAAATTTTGGTTAAAATATATTAATTGCTTTGAAGAACATTAGTGTGACAAGCAAAGAGTGCTGCGTAAAGGTCAGGAGGGAATCAATGTTGATACCAAAAATTCTAGTAACATGCTGTAAAGAAGTGTGCCTACGGAACAATAAGACAAAATTAAAATTGTTTATTAGTTGAGCAGCAGGAATCTTGGTAAATGAACTGTAACTTAGATTAGGCTGTTAAAAGGCCAAGAAAAGCCCCAGGAGCTGGCATGATAGTGCAAAACCTCTCTGTGAAGATAAAAGGACACACCTTGGGAATGTAAGGATCACAGCCTGCAGACTTTCTGTTCTTCTTTTTAAAGGCAGCCAATTAAAACCTAAGTGAAAACTGAATGAATCACTAGAAGTATACACATGCAGAGTTTTCCAAATGAGAAAACGCCACATACAAGACCACTTCACCTTTCAGTAGAGAGGTACTTTTTAGAGATGTAGCTACCAGCTGTGCTTTTTTCATGCTGGTCTCTTTCCCCAGTTTTCTACATGCATATTTCTATAAAATATTGGCTATTTACCAAATCTGACACTTGGATAAGATTTCTACTTATTCTTGAAAACTTGCCAGAAAATTGAAGCCAGGGGAAAATTTACTTCAGAACTAAATACAGCCTTTAGGATTGGGTGTTATGCATGAGAAAATCTTCAGTTGCCTAACTCCGATAGATTTAAGCACCCTTTGCATCAACTTGCTAAACATAATTAACTTCTACAAAACTTCTTATGTGACAGTGAAGTTAAGGTTTTATATGAGAGAATCTAGAATATTTTACTATGTATTGTACAAGAAAGGGAAATCTTGTCTCCCCCCATGCCCTCCCCTGCATGTCTCCCTGATTTCTTCCCTCAGCAATTTTATCTGGCTGCATCACCATACCATCTCCTTCCTAACAGCTCTGGTGCTTACTTGATGCCTCAGCAAGGCCATTTAACTCACTATCAGCAACACCCTATTCCTCACCAAATCCTTAGTTACAAACAGAGAAGGAATGAGCATTACAGCTGCCACAAAGTAAGCAGTAAAGTACACCGAGGCAGGGAGAGAAGAAGCTGACATGGGGCGCTGGAGCAGGACATCTCTCTTTTGACAGTGTGGTGAACTGGTACATCAAGTCCTTTCTCCTCATTTTGCTTCCTTTGCATTATCCGCCTGCCCAGCTGTTAAGTATGTGGTCGCCCCTTACTATTTTGGCTGCACGGCTTAAATTTAATATGGATATAAAAATATAATTACTTTATGATGAAATGCATTAATAATTCAGATTAAAACTAAAAGAAGCTTTAAACTAAGCTCCAACAGAAAGGAAATTTTACAGAGCAGAATTTGCCTTCTGTTTTTTTGATATTTTTTTTTCTAAGAAAGTCCGTGGGAAAACCTCCTGTTTCTTGGGATGGGTTATGATTTTGTACAGAAAAATGTGTTAGAGCCTTTAGTAACAAGCAGATAAAAGTCCTCCCACAGCTTTAAGGCACTGCATTTCCTGTTCACCTGTAGCAAAGGACCCAATCAGAAAGCAGACAAAAAAGTGCTTTAACATCAATATTAACCCTGTTGCTCAACTCATTTAAAAGTGCCCTCTTTAAGACAGCATAACAATAGGTTGCTTTTTTGTGAATCTGAATTTCCAGAAGTCATTCTATTTTGTATTGAGATTGCATCCAATTTCCATTAACCTACTCATCTTTCAGAAACTACTGGAATTGTTTATATCATATTTTATACACATATTTAACATATGTTTGTATTGTATTTATATGTATTTTAGATATGCATTATGTAATGTGTGTGTTCGTGTATATATATACACACAAACCTAGTTCAACAAATACTTAAGGCTATGTCTAAAACCTAGACACACATTTAGGACAAGAAATGAGTAGCATTGCTTACAAAAGTTCCTACAATACAACAGTCAACAGTTTCATTAAATCTTGCCTCCACTGACTAAACAAGCTGCAGACAAGTCCGGTCTTTTCATAGCTCTTGATTTTGGAGCTATGAGCAGAGCTTCACAGTCATGCAGAGCCACATGGTTTTGCTAACCAAGTACAGTGTGAAAATGGATGTTGCAAAACATTAGTGAATGAATCAGCAAATTCCTTTATTCCAGTAACAGAGCTAGAATAGTAAAACAAGCAGCATAAATACAAAAACGCGTTGCTGTCTGCATAATCAGTGGAATAAAGCATAGCAAAACAATTTAGTTTAATAGAAGTCCTTTGAAAAACATAGAAATGTGTACATTGCAGACCAATAGTGGCCTTAAACCCTTAGGGTGTTCTCCTTGCTGATAACAAGAATTCATAGAATTGGGGGTGGGGGGTGGGGCAGGAGCAGGATAAAGAGGGGTAAGGGGGGGAGCTGCTTTGGGTAATTAATACATGTTAACTTTATGGAAAATATGTATAATATAGGTGAAGTTCTTCATTTTTTTATCAAGAAAATGAGGTACATTGAGTAGAAAAAATCTGAATGCTTAATTTACTCGATGCCTTGTTTGCCTCACTTTTCTCTCAATCTCTCACACCTTTTTCTCAGCAGCAGACAGAGGACAAAACATGTGTGATGGTCAATGAAATCTGGTGTGTTTCTGCTGCTAAAGCTCCTTAGCAAATGAATCAAAACACAAAATGGAAAACAAATACCAAATGGCAGAGAAGCATACAATGGAAATGCTATCTGCACCTGAAGGAGGTGGTACACTCACCACACTACGTGACTCAAATATTACTGGAAAAAAAATCCCTAGAAATGATCACGTCACAAACAAAAGTAAGCACAAGAGAACCACAGGAGATGGACCATAATTGTGTCTACAGGACTTCTGAATATTCTTCAGTTATGTTTTCCTATCTTGAAGTAAGCTGATTACTCAACATGATACTTTGTAAAGCCGAAGGGCACCAGGACTGCAAGCATTGATGCAACAGCAACTAGTGATTTTGAAAGCCTATTCAGAAAGTATATTCAGAAAGTCTCTCTTCGACAGAGACTTCTGTCTCAGGGCTAACGTTTGCATAACATCATATAGCATAAGAACACAGTGCTGTGAAACTCTGCCTCTAATTAAGCAAAGTACCAAATAGAAAATAATTGAAATCTGTTAATCTGGATTTAAAAAAAAAAATGCAATAAATACGTTCTTTTAATATGTACTATTCAACTCAAGGTCCAGATTCTGAATTATATAAGTGCCAAAAAAGAAAATTGCCTTAAAACAGTAACCGTGATGAACTAGACTAAATGGACTGCAGAGAAGAAAAGAGTTATAAATGACAAATTCCTATGGTTAGATGAGAGTAACATTAGTGAGTTTGTCAGTTTCAGAACCATGGAAGAATATATTTTTTCAAAATCTTAAAATTTGTATATTAAAGATTTAGATTTCTATTTGAAACTCAAATAAGATTTTTTAAAAGATTCAGATCATGTAAATACTCTTTAACACCTGCATTGCTAACTCGCCACTGCATTATTTGATACTGATTTAAATCAAATTATCTCCATATAATAACAGCAATAGCAGAATGACTGTCTGTGATTCTCATTGTAAAACTTTTTATTTTCTGCTTGAGGGTTTTTAACCAACAGTGGTTTATTCTTAGTATTTATTGCATATAGGATTGTTCTCTCTCTCTCTCTCTCTCTCTCTCTCTCTCTCTCTTTCTCTCTCTCCCTCATCAGCTTTTTACTGTTTTATCAAATATTCCTCGACCACAAGAATTTTTAGGGCTACTGCTACTAGAATTATGAACTTCTCTAGAAGAAAAGGTTTTTCTTAAAGCATCGTGTGTTGGAAATAAAACTAAATGAGCTTTTATGATGAGTAAAATGGGTAAAAAGGTATATCCTCAAAATATGAGGAGGCAAAACACTAAAAGCAGATATAAAATTTTTATTCTCTCTTGACAACAGTATATATTGAAATGCCAGTTACTAACAGTTGTCAATGATAACTTACTGGATCAATTCCATTAAATATAGTTAACTTCTCTTAACTGGAAATCTAATTCATTAAACCTGCTGTATTTCTTGAAATCTGTGGCTGTCATTTTCTAAAATATTATAGAGTCCATGAATATCTCACACTATTTACACATTATTTCTAAAATAAAACGTTGGGGTTTTCTTCACAAGTCCCACAATCACATTATATTTACATACCTAATAACAAGGCTATTTACAGCAAATAGGATATACTAAAGACACGTTGATTCTATATTTGACATTTTTATAAAGCATCATCATTGCAGTAAACGGGTAAAACATTACTTAAAATGTTTGCTGTTCAAGTATAAATTCAGAACTCTTACAGTGGATCAGAATTCCTTGCAACTGTGTGGTGTCTTCCAAAAGAACTCCCCATTTAATTAAATTTCACTAGAGTCCTTCAAGGCAAAGTCATCATTACCTCAGCTTTCACTGATGACATGGAAAATCTGTACTGATCAATGTACAGTCTAAAATAATTCACACAAACAAACTAGCTCTTCCAGTTGGAGTCTCTTGGCTGGACCAGAGATTCAACTCAACATAGGCCCACTCACTTCAAAAGAAGGGCAGTGATAAACACTACTGAAGTGTTTGGCCATCTTGTTTTACAACAATGACACTGACGCAGTCATTACAACATGTGAGCAGGATAAATCTCCCATTTATGCACCAAATTTGGCTGGCTATTCTGTGGGATATCCTAATTGTCCACGCTTGTGATATTAACAATTTGTTTAGATATAAATGTGATCTGACACATCCAATCTGAACACAGATAAAAGCTAAGCTGGATACAGATCTACTGCAAAAGTACTGCAAAATACAGTACCTCATTTGTTTTGAGCTACTTTTCTGATTCTATTTTTACTCACTGTGATTTACCACCAGTATCCTCTGGGTGATAGTTAAGGAAACAGATGCTGGGAATCTCTGTCCCTTCAGTTCCTGAGAGGAGGGTTCTGACTCACATTTGTGCCCAGTCTCTCCTTTGTACTCACGCATGCAAAGGGTGGTTGTGTGAAACTTAAATTACTGCTTGATTTCCAGTTTCTCATTGCCAGTTTCCTCAAAATTTCCACTTACGTATGTTACAGCTTTACTAGTTTCATTTGAACAGCATTTTATTACGTTTCCCCTTCCAAAACCTGAACTTCGTGTTCCCAAGATAAAGTTAAATTCTTTTATTTTGAAGTGTTCTATTTATTTGGGATTTTCCGATGAAACTGGATAGAAAAATGTACAAATCTGGGACAAAGTTGAAATTAATTTTTAGCAGATGTTTTAGTCTGGTTTTTCCTCTAACATTTTGACCAAATGTACATATAGTAAGTAGGATAGCAAAATGCTTAGGGAGGAAGAACATAACAGACCATCAGATCTAACCAATACAAGGAATTTAATTCCCTCAGCAACTACTAAACACAAATAAATACAGCTCATGCCTATTATTTACAAGGCTATCATGGAACTTTCCATTGTCAGTGTGCAGATATGAAAAGGCTTTCTGGCTTTCACTGACAGACTGCTGTACTTAGTAGTGTGCAGGAAGAACACTTCTAGATTGGAGGTATGAGCAAGAGAGCATCAGTGTTTCTCTCCAGGTGAGGTAAGATATAGATCACTATGACCCAAAATGCAATCATTATTATTTCGAAAATGTTGCCCAAGACACAGCCTGATAGCAATGAAGGAGTTAAATGACACACTTGGTTTCATTCATAGAAGATTTCTATTTGACTACAGTTAAAATCACAGTACAGTTCAGAGATGAGGTCTAGTGTCATTTAGCGATGAGTTGCCCTGCCTGAGTTTCTACGAGAAATAGTCATAATATAATTAATCTGGTGGAACAGCTGGATACACAGACTGCAATTAATTTTGCTCTGAATATTAGCAGTTCCACAGCAGTTGAAAAGAAATGGTATCAGTCAATAGATTTCTGAATTAAGCAGGTTGTGGGCAATAAAGCAAATTATTGTTGATATTGTAAAACTTGTTTAAACCAACAGAATGATTACAGTAAATCTGTATATTTAATAAATATGCATTAGGACTCATTTATGTATGAGAAAAGGAGATTTTCATTTCAACTTCTAACAAAAGAGGAAAGAGACATTCTAAATAAACCATCAGACCACTTATTAAACTGGACAAATGTGGGTTGTTTACTGTTTCATTGCTCAGTATGTAAATAGCATATCAAAACACAGCATAACAAATATCTGTGCACTGGAAACTTGATTTCTTGATTATCCAGAGATACAGG